>NW_020838031.1:4705436-4733994 GCF_003676395.1 Aethalodelphis obliquidens
ACACACACACACACACACACACACACACACACACACACACACACACAGAGGTTTGGCCATCCAGGGCTCCGAGTGCCCTTGGCGGTGTCAGACTGCGTGAGGGAGAAACACAAAAGAGAGCTGAAATGACTCTATGGCGACACCTAGAGGAATTAAGCTCAAAAACAGTACACTGGCTCACCACACAATTTCATTAGCAATTTTACTCTGACAAACCAACTTTTAAATGGGTAACAGAATTTCCCAAACAGAGAAACAAGGGATGTCAGCTAACCTCTGACAACACCCCAGATGGGTTTATGGAATTTACACTTGCAAGTACTTACTTGATTTGGAATTAAAGAAATCTCACCCTAAAAATGGCCAAGATGAGGGTCTTTGACATTCCAAAATTGGTTTCTGTGTATGCAGTTAGAGAAAACCAGATTGATAAAACATCTTTTCAAAATTCTGACCCTAAGGGAACAAAAGCCCTTCTAGGAGCAACTTGCATTTTTTTCCCTGTGCCTTTGAGATGTAAATGTTCTAACAGGGCTCTCAGGAACTCTTATCTTACTCTTATCTAGACCAGCTCCAATTTCTGAGACTGAGAAGAAAAAAAAGAGAAAAGAGGTCTTTTTAAATTCAAATGAGTAAGCTTAATTTATTCCAACTGTTCTTTTTAAACTAGCAAGTTTTGTATTGTAATACCTGATTCATGACTAAATTTTAAAATCAAACTGAAAGATTTCTGGTCGTGTCTGTTTATGGTCCATGTGTATGTTTTAGATACCTCTGGATGGCATTTCCAAAATTAATTTGTAAAAGAGATCTATTTGGTTGGCTTAAAGAAAAATTAAGTGCTTACATAACTTCTCAGAAATAAAAATAAATAAATAAAAATTTTCAAAAACTAACCCAAATGAATTTCAGGTTCCTGTAATCTGGGAAATATTCAGTATTAAATTAATATTTGGTATTAAAGTTAGCTTCAATGTGTTGGTTTATTTAATACAGACATGTCTTTAGAGTCATCAGCATTAAGTATAATACTTTTATTGTACCTAGGTTACAAAGTCAAATTGACTGGAAGTCAAATAAGAGCCTATCTCTGTTACAAAATTTGTCAGCAAGAAAATGAAATTGGTATGATGGAATTTTTATAAGTAAATTAAATATAAATGAGATTTTTTAGGTGAACTCTTTAGGAGTAATTATGTTTCACGGCATGTCTACTTCAAAATAGTTGCCCCAGATTTTTAGTAACTTAAAACTTTAAAGTTTTGCTAAATTAAGTTAGACAATGAAAGTTTATTGATGATCTAGATCATTCTGAAACAGGAGGGAACGGGCCAGGGCACAACCTTTAAAAGAATGACACAGGCTGAGGACACGACATAAACTGATTAGAACCAAATGGGTCCAAGATGGCGGACGAGTCGACTTCCACTAGACCTTGAGCCTCAGTATACGCTCACTGTGACACATCAGCAAGCTAAATGACACACCCACAGGCGCCATGACAGTTCCAAGAGCGACCACAAGGGTCAAAAAGAGGGCGGCGGCCCAGTTCCTGGAAATCCCCGCCCCTTCCCCCAAACAGCTGGAATACTCCTACCACTCATTAGCCTGTGAAATGACCCACCCCTATAAAAACGGACAACCCCAGACCCTGGTGCCACTCTCGCCTTCTGAGATGGCCCACAATGTCTGTGGAGTGTGTGTCTCTCTAAATAAATCCACTTCTTACCCATCTATCACTTTGTCTCTCGCTGAATTCTTTCTGTGATGGGACATCCAGAACCTGTGCTTCGTTAAGTCCTGAGACCACATGTGTGATCTCGATTAAAAGACCATGGGTTCGGGCTTCCCTGGTGGCGCAGTGGTTGAGGGTCCGCCTGCCGATGCGGGGGACGCGGTTTCGTGCCCCGGTCTGGGAGGATCCCACATGCCGCGGAGCGGCTGGGCCCGTGAGCCATGGCCGCTGAGCCTGCGCGTCCGGAGCCTGTGCTCCGCAACGGGAGAGGCCACAACAGTGAGAGGCCCGCGTACCGCAAAAAGAAAAGAAAAAAAAAAGACCGTGGGTTCAAGTCCCAACCTGAGCTGCATGGCTTCAATTCCCAGCCAAACACATCCAGAATTCCTGAGAAGCAGGGTCCCGGCTACAAGGTGAAGTGTCGAGAAACTGGGAAGCAGGACCAGCCCTTGCGCAGACCGGCATTAAATGACTGGACTGGGGCTGAAGACGGAAGATCCAGGAAGGAAAGGAACATTCCTCGCTGTCTCAACTGAGGTAGGGAAGCCGAGAGGGGTGGAAATAAGGCCTCCTTATAAACCAGCAAAACGTGATGGTGTAATGGCACAAGTGTCCTTCCTGCAAGGCTCACGAAGATGTCTCTTCCTCAAAAGAAAACTCAGTTTCCAAAGTCCTTAGAGTGAGCGCTCCATGGAGACAAGGTTGCAGGCCTCTCATCCTTGCGGTTTTAACCCATGGTGTGGAGTCAGCCCTCCCCAGTTCCCTGTGTTCCACCAGCCACATGGACCGCTGCAAGCATCCCAGGACCCCCAGGCTGCAGCGGCTGCTGCCAGCCGAGAGATGCATGTTTCTTGCCTTGCTGACCTGTTTCTCTCTGAGTCATTTTGAGTCCTATGAAATGTGAACATATGTCACATTTGAAAGGAAAATGCCCTGGGAATCTTGCCATGTGTGAAGACCAGCAAATGGTGCCGAGCCTGTGTGAACCACCTGAGAATGCAGACCGTTGGCAGGTTACACCCCGGGTTTACTCACCATTACTCACCCATTCGCACCCCAACCCACCAAAGCCTGTCGCCGAGAAGTGCTGATTCTCACCCCCTAGGTCCCCTGCTTCAAGGGCTTCCAGCTCTTGAAGGTTTTCCTAACAAAACCACATGCCAAGAAGATGTGGCACATACATACAATGGAATATTACTCAGCCATAAAAAGAAACGAAATTGAGCTATTTGTCATGAGGTGGATGGACCTAGAGTCTGTCATACAGAGTGAAGTAAGTCAGAAAGAGAAAAACAAATACCGTATGCTAACACATATATATGGAATTTAAGGGAAAAAAAACATGTCATGAAGAACCTAGGAGTAAGACAGGAATAAAGACACAGACCTACTAGAGAATGTACTTGAGGATATTGGGAGGGGGAAGGGTAAGCTGTGACAATGCAAGAGAGTGGCATGGACATATACACTACCAAACATAAAATAGATAGCTAGTGGGAAGCCGCCGCATAGCACAGGGAGATCAGCTCGGTGCTTTGTGACCGCCTGGAGGGGTGGGATAGGGAGGGTGGGAGGGAGGGAGACGCAAGAGGGAAGAGATATGGGAACATATGTATAACTGATTTACTTTGTTATAAAGCAGAAACTAACACACCATTGTAAAGCAATTATACCCCAATAAAGATGTTAAAAAAACAACAAAACCCCCCCAAAAACACATGCCAATGTTGCCCTCTCTAAGTAGAGGAAAGCAACCCAAGCCTCATTTTTTTTTTTTTCAGGTGATGACATTTCTTCACACCCCATGAGCTATTCTGACTCAGTCTTTCACTCTCCTGTTTTACTCTGACATTTAAAGTAAAATGCTGTCATACTCACAGATGTGGAGAACAGGCTTGTGGTTGCCAAGGGGGAAGGGTTTGGGGGAGGGATAGACTGGGAGTTTGGGATTAGCAGGTGCAAACTATTACATAAAGGATGGATAAACAACAAGGTCCTACAGTATAGCACAGGGAACTGTATTCAATATCTTATGACAAACCATAATGGAAAAGAATATTAAAAAAAAGACTGTATATATATATATATATATATATACACATATATGTATAACTGAATCACTTTGCTGTACAGCAGAAATTAACATAACACTGTAAATCAACTATACTTCAATTAAAAAATAAATATGAATTTGTAAATGGAAAAAAAAATTTTTTAAATAAAGTGAAAAATAAATTGCTGTGAAAACAAATGGAGGCCCAGAATGGAGAAGGGAACAGTCATCTTGACCAAAAGTTTCACCCGAGGGTTGGCAGGGATGCAACAGCTGCTCTAGGCTCTGGCTACGGAGGCTGTGCTTTCACATAAAATTGAACGGAGAACCTGCTCCTTGTGGCTGAATCCCAGCGCTGAAGGAAGCAGATGGAGTCCAGCGGTGCTGGGAGAAGCTCTGGCTCCTGTGGGATCCTTCACTTGGCCTTTAGCTCTGCCCTGCATGCAGCCCAAATGGGACCTCCCCCGGTTACAGTGGTGCTGGCACTGCTGCAGCCCCAGCAAGATCTTTCATTACGTGGAATATAAAAACCTTGTGTTCCTGACTTCCTTGCCACGGCACTCCTGGTACCCAGGAGCCACTGGGCAGGACACCCTAAAGCCTGGATCCGGCACTGCTCTCCAGGCAGAGTGGCCCCTTAAAGGCAGGCTCTGACCAGCCTAGGTCCTGGATACTCATTAATAAATTGTACGGTTACTGTTTCGAGTAAGTCATATGTGAATGAGTCATTTCTCTACAAAACTCATCACTCCCCTGTATCAGCAAGGCAGACGGCAGGAGGAGGGCTGGCCAAGGGCACAGAGCACTGGCTGGTACGGGGCCTTTTGCTTAATGAAGAAGGTGGCCCAGGTGAGTCACGAGCATAATGGTCTGCACTCCTGGCCTGGCTGCGTAACAAGAGGCTTCTCCAGGCACCAGTGACCGGCCAGGGGGACCGGGTGAGTGCACTGCTCTTCCGGCAGCCACTCTGCAGCCGTGAACCAAGGTCACACCGCACAACCTAGATGTCCTGTGTAATTCTGAAAGGAAGTAGGAAGGCTGGGCAGATGCATCAGCCACCTGCACCTCCTGGTTTGTTTCCTGCTGCGTCTTCGATAGACTAAGGTCACGAGAATGAAGAGGTTGGAGGTGTGTAAAGGGAAGGGTCTTGCTCTTGACAAAGAAGTGGAGTTGATTCCAGGACCAGACAGACAGCCTGTGAGGCCAGACAGAGTGCAGGGAGCACCTGGCTGTCCTGCCCTGGGACAACAGGCTGGCATTTTGGTGGCTTGTCACACACTGGCGGACCTATGCTCTAGATCACAAAGCTAACGGCCTCACAGGTGTGCCCACCTGGAGTCCTGTTGAACAGGTAACCCCCCTGCCCACGGGAGGGCTAGCTGCTCCTCTGGACGTGGTCCTGTCTTCAGCCAGATGAAGACCCCAGAATTGTCCTCGGAAACTTCCCATGAGTCTCCAATTACTCTGGCTGTTTTTCTCCAGACCAGACAATGCCTTCGGCAGGTCTTTTCTCGGAGTCCTGTCCCTCCTCATTCCCCAACCTTAAAATGCAAATTTTAAGATGTTACCCTCCAGCTCAGAAGACCTCTGGGCTCGGGACTTTCCTGGTGACACAGTGGTTAAGAATCCACCTGCCAATGAAGGGGACATGGGTTCGAGTCCTGGTCCGGGAAGATCCCACATGCCGTGGAGCAACTAAGCCCGTGTGCCACAACTACTGAGCCCGCGAGCCTAGAGCCCCTGCTCCACAACAATAGAAGCCACCGCAATGAGAAGCCCGTGCACCGAAATGAAGAGTAGCCCCGGCTCGCTGCAACTAGAGAAAGCCCGTGCACAGCACCGAAGACCCAATGCAGCCAAAAAATAAACATATTTTTAAAAACTAAAATTAAAAATAAATTAATTAATTAAAAAAAAAAGAAAAAGAAAACCTCTGGGCCCCACAGACCCTGGTGCACAAGGCTGCTGAGAGCTCAGACCACCTAGCCTCACCTCCTCAGGTCTGCTGCCCACCCACCATAACCAACGATAGCAGGCGTCCAGGCACAGCAAAGGACAGACCCGTCCCTCCACGTGGGTTCTCGAACCTGGATGATGAGGCCTCTGATGGAGCTGAATCTGTGGTTGTGCTCTGGTAAACTGGGAACCAGGAAGATGCCCAAAGATCTCTTCTCTCCCTGACACACAGGAAACATGTACTGTCTCCAGTGTCGACGGCTTCGTTTGTGTAACAAACCCAGTCTCCTTTTTTGAGCCCTGAGTTCCTGAATTGTTTTTCCCCTACTGTCCAAAGAGCGGGAAAAATCCTTCCAGGGACTTCCACATTGAAACCCAACATGAGGTGACCAGTTCTCTCAGTCATGAAGAAATGGCTTTCTACTGCTCGGAAACAAATTATTGGAAGTCTCCCAGTAATGAGGTATCAATGGAATGATACTATTTTTGGAAACAGAAGTTTGCTGTAACAATACCACTCTTACTTAACCCTGGTTCGGATGGAAAATCCATCCCTGAAACGGATTATATAAGTACAGAAAAAATTAGTTGATACGGAAATGAAATATACTTTTGAATATATATATATATATATATATATATATATAAAATGGTTTCAACCTAGTTGTTAAGTAGGAAACTTTCCTCATGATGCGTTCTTATTCTAATTCCTTCTTTAAAATCTTAAATTCTTCAAAATTTTAAATTTCAATTTAATTATTTTCCAAAAGATCCCAAATGTTTGTGGCTTGAGGTGTTCTGTGCTTGCTGTTTTTACAATGCTTCAAAATTAAAACTTAAAAAGTAACATCCTAGCGTTGAAAACCCCCAAATGGACGTGTCTTGATATTACAAGGTGGGATTCTCAAAGCTCATTCATCTAGAAATTCCTGGAATGTAGATTTGAAAATGCAAAACCATTTAAGTGAAGCCCCAGAGAAATTGTAGTTTCCTTATAAACATTAATCATTTCCTGTACGAGATGTAAACTTGGAGCAGAGTTCAGCAGAAGGAACACAGCAGGGCAAGAGGCGTCCGCTTGGCTGCGGTCATCCTGGGAGCCCTGTGGAGCTTCCTGATCCGTCCAGAGACTGAAGCCAGGGCGGTGTGATCTGAAGTCACTCGTTAGAGCTTTGGCTTCCTGATTCCCCAGCTTCCTGGCTGTGGCAGAGTTAGCAGTTATTTGGGTTGTTGTTCTGAGGGCCCTGCCAGCAATTCTGTAAGCACTTTGCTACTTGTATTAAACCCCTTTTGATTAAAATACCTGGAGTGGTTTGGAATTGCCTTGTGACTAACACAATGCTAATCCTTCCCTTTATATCATAAGGTAGATATTATTTCCCTTTTTTTTTTTTTTTTTTTTTGCGGTACGCAGGCCTCTCACCGTCGTGGCCTCTCCCGTTGCGGAGCACAGGCTCCGGACGCGCAGGCTCAGCGGCCATGGCTCACGGGCCCAGCCGCTCTGCGGCGTGTGGGATCTTCCCGGACCAGGGCACGAACCCGTGTCCCCTGCATCGGCAGGCGGACTCTCAACCACTGTGCCCCCAGGGAAGCCCTATGTCCCCTATTTTACAGGTGAGGAATGTGAGGTTTCCTGATCATTTGTTTCAAAGTGTTATTCTTGCTTCTCTTACCCTCTTACCTTAAGGAAAAGTACTCATGGTTATATGAGAAATTATGGCTTATCGCTGTGGGAAGTATACTTAATCACGGTTAAGAAAATATGTGAGATGCTTATTAAATAAATTGAAGAAAGAAGCCTTGGACTTCAAAAAAGATTGGCAACAGAAGGCATAAACTACTCCAAAGAAGGTAAATTAGAGACATTCCGAGGGCCAGGCTCAGATACAGTCATTAAAATAGCAAGATTAGAGTGTGTATTTAAATACTAATGGTGTTCCTAAGAAATGCATCTCCTTTATTAAGCTTAAGATCTACATATTTGTAAGATAATCATACCTGCCAAAGCCATGATGCAGGAATTGTTTTTGCTATATGTTGAGGCAGAGCAATTGTACATAGCACGGGCCGTGAGAATACATGTCACAGATGTCCAATCACAGAGAGTTTAATTGAGCAAAGGCTCTGGCTGTGGTGCTCTGAAATCTATCACGGCATTTGCCCTGAAGCCATGATGAAGTCAATGAGTGAGAGCAACAGGGTCCATAAAGTGGGCCATTCCCAGGAGCCCCTGGACTTCCTGACATCTGATTTGGCTTGAGGGCCTCCTGATGGTCCAGCAGAACCTTCCTCACGTGGCACCCAGCACAGTCATCTGTGATGGACGCTTCCATTAACCATGCCCTTCTCTCTCCTTCTCTTGTTCTTGACTGTCCTAGGCCTGCAGCGGCTTGAAGCAGGATTTCAGGTCCCCATCCATAGACTGACGTCAGGCCCTGGCAGTGAGAGCACCGAATCCTAGTCACTAGACCACCAGGGACCAGCGGCCAGTGACAAGAGCCCTGGCCCGTCGACTTTGTAGAAATGAATTCCCACAAAGAGGCGAAAGAAGTGAAACAAGTAAAGTGTTTCTTAGGAGGAAAAAGGGTTCATGTGAATAGACTTACACGGGCAGACGCAGAGAAAGAGTCGTGCCCCCATGGTAGTTTGAATCACTTATGTGGGACATGTCTTCCGGGTTTCCTCTGGCCAATCATCTTGCTTTGCCTGGCTCTGAGTCTGTATTTGGTTTGTCTCAGGGTCCTCCCCTGGGTGTGCACACAGCTCTTAGCCAAGATGGATTCTAGCGAAGAGGCCTGTGGGTAGGTTGACATCACCTCCTATGGAGTGGCGCGCCCTCTCGAGAATGAGAAATATGTGGTCTCTCTATCTCTTACCTGGGCAGAGCTCAGCTTCTCTTCCCTCCTGCTATTCTGGAGTATCCGTCCACAGGGGACGAACTCCAGCAGCTCAGCCTGGGGCCCATCTATCTCCTGCCTCGTACTCAGCGTCAGCTTTGCATCAAGGTCCAGCAGCCTTCCTGGACCTCCCCATTTACTCTTTATTAGAAGCTATAGCAGAGGTATAGCTTCTAATAAAGTCATTGGTGTTTAATCCCACCCTGGCATCAGCTTCCCAAAGGACCTGGATTAACACATACATGAAGTACCAAAGGAATACAATCTCATTCTCTGCAGTTGAGCCCAGGGAGTGAGGACACACTCCTACAATGAACTATATTTCATGGTCCATACGTACTCGTGGGAGGCACCTTAAAATGCCTTATACTTGGCACCAGGCACCGAGATAAAATGTTTTTTAATATTTGTAGTGAGGTCATAGTTTCACTAAGGCTGCAATTCAGATAGGCAGAATCCCTCTACTATTTTAGTCTTTCTATTGAGCCCTACATACCAAGCATAAATAAAAATTTAACTTTCTTCATGTTTTAAAGCTTAGACTGATCTGACAACTAGTATAGTCCCATAAGTGCCTAATTTTTCTTGCATTAAAAGAATGTTCTGGGCTTCCCTGGTGGCGCAGTGGTTGAGAGTCCGCCTGCCGATGCAGGGGACACGGGTTCGTGCCCCGGTCCGGGAAGATCCCACATGCCGCGGAGCGGCTGGGCCCGTGAGCCATGGCCGCTGAGCCTGCGCGTCCGGAGCCTGTGCTCCGCAACGGGAGAGGCCACAACAGTGAGAGGCCCGCGTACCGCAGAAAAAAAAAAAAAAAAAAAAAAAAAGAATGTTCTTTCTCTAATAGCGTGTCCCATTCCCTGCCTCCGGTCCTGAAATGGTGGCCAGGCACACGGAAGGGATGTTGTAAGGGAGCCTGTGGAGGAGGCATAGACTATGGGTTCTCAGCTGTCTGATCTCTCCCTGCTTGTTCAGAATCCCACGGTGCCAGCAGTGGCCGGTTTGTCCTCATCTTGGTTTCTGCAGTGCTGGTTCCGAAGTCTCTGTCACATCCTCCATCCAGCCCCTGAGCCTGACAGTCCGTTGCCAGTGTCTGCCATGGGGTCCCCTGGCCCCACCACCGCTGGCATCACGGTCAGACATCTGGCTCTCATCTCACTGTCTGTACTCTGTGGGGACTGAGAGTGGCTGCAGCAGGTAATACTCCCATGGTGACGTGGCCATGCCCCAGCGGGTGAAGAGGCACTTTGAGAGATGATGATTTAGCAGAGCTTGAGTGGGGACAGAGGCATCAATACCTCCATTCCCACCCTCTGCGTAAGTTTCACCTCCCTGAAACCCCCCACCCTCACACACACACACACACACAGTTTACCAAAGCCCCGAGGGGGAATGTCTACGTTTCCTCCTCCTTTGCTCCCTTCTTTCACTATCGCCCCAAGCTTTCTCTCACATTATATCCTTTTCAGACCTCACTGAAGTTCCACTAGGCCTTAATGGAGAGCAGGGAACCCGGACTTCAGAATGTACATGCTGGGGAAGCAGGGTGCAGGGTGTCCATTCTGCTGTGCAGGTCGGGGCAGAGGTAGAGTGTGTGTGGAACCAGCAACTGCTAATTCCTCAATTCCTCAGACAGCCTCCTGGTTCTTACAGCTCCCTACTGTGTCAGGGGACACTCTTCACAGAAGCTCAGGTAGAGTCAGTTCTTCCACCAGTGATTTTGTAAACCACGTAACGCCCTGAAATAAGTCTCCTCCCACTTAAGGTAGCAGTAGTGGATTCTGTTATCTGCTGCCGAACACTGACCAGAGCAACACCACACGGAAACTGCTTACTTGTCTGTCTTCCTCACTTCGCTGTGGAGTTCCTTGAAGACAAGGACAGTGCTGGCATTTCTGTAGCCCCAGGGATGAGCACCACACCTGGGCCCTAGTAGGAACAAGAAACAATTCTTCCTAAGGGGGCGATCCCATGCGGATGTGGAGTGCAGTCAACTAGCAACTTTGCATCAGTCTTGAACTTTTCATTCTTCATTCCGGGCCACCGGGATCACTGGGCCTCCTGTTCATACTTTTCCTTTAGCACTTTATCATTAACTGTCTTTGTTCTGGCCATCGTCTTGTGGGTAAAAAATCTAATAAACTGTGTTATTTGCATGCTATGTATTTTGCCTATCATATTTCCTTAGTTTTGTGAATGTATGGTGCTTGTAAATAGATACTTCATGTCTTTATATGAACTCATTTTGTCTTCTTTCATGTCTTTTGTGGATTTGTTCAACTTGTCTGAAAAAAAAAGATTTTATTACAGTTGTATCAAATATTGATCATTCTCCCAAGAAACGTCAAACTCAGATGAACAAACATGGTAAGAATTTCATATGATGTAGATTTCTACAGAAACAGTCTGATACATTCTGAATTGTTATTAGTATCAAATGAAGTTGTTCTCAAGTTTTCTTGGAGCGAGAGAGTTGCTTTCCTAGAGATTTTCTCTTTCTTAGTGAAGGATACAAAGGTCAGTCTTCTAAGGGGTGGTCTAGTGTAATGTTTTCAAAACATTCAGTCTTGAAGAAGAACGTTTATTTGTTCTAAAGCTCTATAACAATAATCTTATAACTTTAATCCTAAATCACTAGCTTTTAATCAAGAAAAAATTCTCTGCCCAGAGGGCAATATTAAACCACCTTTCATGCTGCAATTTCAGATTTCTCCATTGTGTTGGGATTAAATCCATGTTACTATGCTAATGGATTTAAAGGTTTTAGAAGAGGGAGAGAAAAAGGAAAACGTATTATAAAATTATTAATAACTTCTTGGTCTCCTTGACCACACAATTCATGGTGCTAATCCCCTGACTACAAGCATAGTGGTCGCTAAAATGGTCTTATTGATACCTGCCTAATGTCAAGGAGGATAACTGAGTTTGCTGTGTTTCTGTAGAGGAATTGATGATACTTGTGTCAGATTACACACAATATGTTTACACACTCAGTCACGGAACATCCACAGCCCTCTCCCCTCCTTCCCTCCCTCTTCTCTGCCCACCTCCTCTTCCTTGCTTTCTTCTTTTTTCTTTCTAGCCTATTTTTATTACAAAATACGATTTTACTAAACCCCCTTAGGTCCTCAAACTCAGCAAGTTAAATTTTGTCATCTTCATAATTTTGCTTACTCTCTGCCATTGATCAACAAAAAACTTTATAAAAAGGCATATTTGCATGTATATTAAAAACTAAACCCATAGAAGAGTGTTCAGTGAAAAAAACCCCAAGTCTTTCTCCATGCTTCCTGGCTCTCTCAATATCACTTACCAGAAATACCATTATTCACTTAAAAAATATATTGTATATATATATGTATAGATTAGATATATATTTGTGTGTTTGTATATGTATATGTAGGTAAGGATAGATTTCAATTGTGTGTGTGTGTGTATAGATAGGTACAGATATAGATGTAGATCTACCATGTGTATGTTAAGGATAGATGTATATTTTAAAGTTAGTCATGATTGTTATTATATAGCCTTGATGTTTTCATCTAGCACTACATTTTGGACTCCTTTTAATTCTTCATAATTGCTACATAGTATCATTGTATAAATATACCATAATATGGGCTTCTCTTTTTTTTTTAAGTGTTTTTTCCTGTTTTCAAAAGTCATTTAAGTTTATTATTGAAAATTATTAATAATTTTTAGCTATCAAAGACATTTTCTTCAAACTCTCAAAATTATGCTTGATTGCATTCATTATTAATTCATTGCAGAGGTTATATCCCAGTTAATGATCTATTATTCTGAGTGCTGCAGGGGTTATACTTTGTTCTTTTCATGCAGTGGACTGTATCGAACAGAAATTCTATCACCTGCTTAGTAAGTAACCTGTATGCTACTAGTGAAATCAAATCTATAAATCCTGTAACTATGTTATTTTAGAACTTACTCTTGATTTGTGAAGGATATTATCCAGGCTGAAATTGTACAACATCATGATTTTTTGGCTTGTATGTCAATGTGCTTTCAAATTAATAGACCAATTTTGAGAGTGCCTTATATTTTCTGCAGGCTGGCTGAACACACAGTATGCGGAAGAGAAGAGCTACAGGAGACCCACGTCCACACACATCATGCCTGAGTTATTTTACAACAGTGTCATATGAGACAATAGACTCCTTTTCTTCTTTCCTGGCCCACCGTCCTTCCCAACCCAATTATCAGATGTGGGAAAGAGGAGGAGGAGGTTGTTAAGCTTAAGAAGACGAGGGACTTCCTCGGTGGTCTGGTGGTTAAGACTCCACGTTTCCAATGCAGGTAGTGCAGGTTCTATCCGTGGTCAGGGAACTAAGATCCCACATGCTGCGTGGCGTGGCCAAATAAATAAATTAATTTTAAAAAAAGAAGATGGGGGCTTCTGGGGGCGTCCCTGGTGGCGCAGTGGTTGAGAGGCCGCCTGCCGATGCAGGGGACGTGGGTTCGTGCCCCGGTCCGGGAAGATCCCACCTGCCGCGGAGCGGCTGGGCCCGTAAGCCATGGCCGCTGAGCCTGCGCGTCCGGAGCCTGTGCTCCGCAGCGGGAGAGGCCACAACAGTGAGAGGCCCACGTACCGCAAAAAAAAAAAAAAAAAAAAAAATGCAGCAGAACTGATATCCCAGCTCCAAGTTAGATCTCAAAAGGCCTCGTGTGCTCTGTTCTCTCTCTCACAACTCTGCCGGCTGCCACGTGAGCCAGTTTGGGTGGACCTGCTGGAGGATGAGAGTACATGGACCACAGATGAGCCTTTCCAACTGAGGCCCACCTTGACCGGTCATCTCTAGCTGAGCCACCAGCTGATCAGAGATACAGGAGTGAGTCCAGCCAAGACCAGCTGAGCTCAGCCCAGATCACCAGAACTGCCCAGTTGCCACACAGACCCATGAACTCAGTATGCTTGGTCCTTCACCCACTAATTTTGGTGGTGGTTTGTTACGCAGAAATAACTAGCTGATACAAAAACTGGTACCTAGAAGTAAGGTGCTACTGTGATAAAAATCTAGATTGGCTTGGCTACTGAGGGACAGGCCAGTGATCACATTGTAACTCTTGGTATGTGGCAGTAGAAGAGGCTGGGCCCTGGAAATTGGAAAAATAAGTTACTGCCTCTGCATCCCTAACTGTCCTCAACAAAATCTTCTTCTAGAACTTATTATGATCGCCGATAACTCATACTTCAAAGGAATCAGGAGTTGGGAGGATGAATTAAAAAAAAAAAAGAAACCTTTGGAGTCACAAAGTTTAAAAGCAGCTACCTTTGAGACTTCCCTGGTGGTCCAGTGGCTAAGACTCTGTGCTCCCAACACAGGGAGCCCAGATTCAATTTCTGGTCAGGGAACTAGATCCCACCTGCCGCAACTCAAGATCTCACGTGCCACAGTGAAGATCCCATGTGCTGCAACTAAGACCCGGTGCAGCCAAATAAATAAATAAATATGTTAACAAATGAATAAAAGCAACTACTTTTTCAGGATACTGTAACAATGGATTTTGATTACATTATTTTCCTAACATATAATATAAAGATGCAGTGTGGCTAGGTCAGACCTGGACGGGACGCGGCAGTGAAAGGAGGAAGAGGTTGAACAGCCAGAGAGCGACGGTACTGCACCAGCGGTAAGTAAGGAGGAGTGTATTGAGGTGACCAGGAAACGGGGAACTCCGGAATGGCACACTTGCATGTGTGTACACACGTGCACACACCCTTGGGGGGACATGCCATAGATTCAGGCATTTTTCGCATCCCACCTGCTCTCCCTGAACCATCTAGCCCTGCTTATTCCATCTGGACCGGTGAGATGCCCATATGGGGACTACGGACCGTCCTTGGAGAGCTGTCTACGTGATGCTATTTAACCGGAAGCCAGACTGGTAGACAAAGAGAAACCATGAGCCCAGGAATTCTTCGTGCAACTCTGCACACTATAGGTTGGCAGAACTTGTGCTTAGAGGAATTTACTTTAAAATGAGGTCATCAGAAATAAATTTTCTCTGATAGCAAGAATTGCTTTGCTCTCCTAAAAGTGTTATCATGGGAATCACCCTCTAAGCTGCTTATTTGCTCTTCCTTGAGGTTTTCATTAAAAAGTTTTAGATTCATCTCTGTAATCTACAAAAAAGTATGACTCAATTTTGTCAAATGTGCGTCTGTGGAATCTATCCTTTGAGGAGAGTCCTGAACGACTGGCAACTAACTTTGTCCATGTGCCCCGAAGCCCTTCAAGATAGGAAAGGAATTAAGACCTTCCACTGAAACAGCATCAGCTAGGGAACAAAACTGTTCGATTCCAATCACGTATTTCTTGTGTCTGGCCTCTGGGCACGTCTTGCAGCAATCTCTGCTATGACTTCATGCTTCACTTACTTGAATGAAATTGGCCATTTCCAAGAGAGAGCTAAGCCCAAGGCTGGCTCAGAGCTTTAAGAATGAACCTGCAATGACATACCAGGCAAAACTCAGCAAAAATGAAGCATCCTGCTGGTCTGTTTTTCACTGACTGCATTTTTAATTACTTCCATTTTGCATCTGGTCCAAGTGGAGAGGAGATGAAAATAAAATATAAATCACACGAGCGTAGTTTCAGGAATTAGAAGAAATAGCAGCAGTAGACCTCTGTGTCTGTAAGAAGAGCAAATTCTCCCAGACCAGAGACATTGTGATGGCTTTGACGCTGTCAAATGATAAATGATAATGACCTAGAGAAAAATTTGAGTGAAGCTCAGTTATGCTGTTCTTGCTAGAGGATCAATGTGTCAGAGTAAAACTATAAAATGGATTTAAAATGATAAAAATCTATGTGAAAAAACTTAGTTCGGTGTTGTTATTTTAAATGTAATACTTCTTTGAATTCCTATCAATTCAAATGGACAAATCCACAAACCAGCCAAAGTCCAAATTTGTGTTTAAAAATCTACCCTCATTCTAATGATGGCTGGTTTCTGAAGGTTTTTTTTTTTTTTTTTTATGCGGTACGCGGGCCTCTCACTGTTGTGGCCTCTCCCATTGCGGAGCACAGGCTCCGGACGCGCAGGCTCAGCGGCCATGGCTCACGGGCCCAGCCGCTCCGCGACATGTGGGATCTTCCCGGACCGGGGCACGAACCCGTGTCCCCTGCATCGGCAGGCGGACTCTCAACCACTGCGCCACCAGGGAAGGGAAGCCCCTCTGAAGGTTTTTAAACATGGAATGCTTGACGTATTTACCCCTAATACTTTGTTCCTAATAATGGGAATAAATACAAGTTACATTTATTATGTTAATATTCTCAGATAGTACTATCTTAATACTTAACAGCTTTACTGAGATATAATTCACATACCATACAATTCACCCATCTGAAGTACGTCAGTCAATGATTTTTAGTATGGTCACAGCTTTGCAACCATCGCTGCAATCTAATTTTAGAATGTTTTTATCAGCCAGAAAGAAACTCAGTACCCAGGAGCAGCCAATCCACATCGTCATCTCCAGTCCTCCCCACTTCTGGTCCTAGGCAGTCGCTAATCTGCTTTCTGTCGCTATAGATTTGCCTGTTCTGGACATTTCGTGTAAAAGGAATCATATAACATGTGGTCTTTTGTGACTTGTTTCTTTCACATAGCATCATTTATTGAAGGTTCATCCACGTTGTAGCGTAAATCAGTACTTGATTCCATTGTCTGGCTGAATAATCTGTTGTTTTGATATACCATATTTTATTTATCCATTCATCAGCTGATGGACATTTGGGTTGTTTCCAGTTTTTGGCTATTAGGAATAAATGTGCCATGAACATTATCATTTGAACATGCTTTTTATTCTTTTGGGTATATGCCTAGGAGTGGAACTGCTGGATCATACGGTCCCTCCATGTTTCACATTGCGAGGACCTGCCAAAATGTTTTTCACAACAGCTGCACCATTTTACATTTCCACCAACAGTGTATGAAGGTTCTGATTTCTCCATAGCCTGGCCAACACTATTGTCTGTCTTTTAATTATAGGCCTTCTAAAGGGAGCAAAATGATATCTAATTATGCTTTTGATTTGTGGTTCCCTAATGTCTAATGATGCTAAGTATTTTTTCATGTGTTTATTGGCCATTTGTATATCTTCTTTGAAGAAATGTCTGTTGATACACTTTACCCACTTTTTTGTATACTAGTCTTTTTTATAATTTATTAATTTTTTAATTGAAGTATAGTTGATATGCAATGCTGGGTTAATTTCTATCGCACAGCAAATTGGGTTATCCTTTTGTTATTGAGTTTTATAAGTTTTTTACGTATTCTGGATACAAATCCCTTATCAGAAACATAGTTAGCAAATATTTTCCCTCATTCTGTGAGCTGTCCTTTCACTTTCTTGATGATATCATTTGCAGAAAAGTTTTTAATTTTTATAAAGTCTAACTTGTCTATTTTTTTCTTTCATTACTTCTGTTTTTGTTTACTTGTGCCTGTTTCAAGTTCATGAAGGTTTACTTCTATATTTTTGTCAGAGTTTTAAGTTTTAACTCTTACATGATGTCTGTGATCCATTTTGAGTTAATTTTTGTGTACGGTGTGAGGAAAGTGTCCAATGTTATTCTTTCGCATGTAGATATCCACTTGTCCCAGAATAACTTGCTTGAATGACTATTCTTTCCCCATTGAATTGTCTTGGCATCCTTGTCAAAAATCAATTGACCACAAATGTAAGGGTATATTTCTGGACTCTCAATTCTATTACAATGGTCTATGTTTCTATTCTTAGGCCATACCATGTAATCTTGGTAACTGTAGTTTTGTAGTAAGTTTTGAAATCCGGAAGTGTGAGTCCTCCAAATTTGTTCTTTTTAAAGGTAGTTTTGGCTTTTCTGGGTCCCTTAAATTTCTACATGAAATTGAGGATCCTATATGAAACTTAGGATCAGCTTGTGTCCATCAACAGGATGGACACAATTTTAGAAATTCTTATTTGATTTCACTGTATTATGGAATTCACATTCCTGCTAGAGTTAAGATATCGACAGAATAGACTGGATTATGTAGAATGCATCTATAGGATGTTGAGCTAGTTTTCTAAAATTATGGAAATTTTCTATCCATGCTGACAGCTTGTGGAATATCACTGTAGTCAAAATATTACCTAAGAGTGCATTTTGCACACTAAATTTATTGTTACTGCTAGATCTATTAACATATTACAATATAAAGTCGTTGAGGACCTTGCCGTTGATTTCCTGAAAAAAATCTAACAAGACTGTTTTTTGCATGTATATAAATTTTGACTTAATTGGTTTTCTTTTAAGTAGTACTTGTGGATGTGCATTTGTATACAATTGATATTACTCTCTAAAGGGCTCTAATGGTGGAAAATTTTGAGAGCTTTTCTTTTGGGTTTAGATCAGAAATTTAGTTGAATAAATCTAGCCCTTTGAGCCTATTAACAAAACAAAAAACAGGAGATTTGTTGTAAATTCACACTGTGGAACACTGCTTACCATAAATTGGAAGGGACTGCTACGTGCAACAATAGGATGAATGTCAGAAACTTTCTGAGCGAAACAGTGCTTCCTGTATGATTCTATTTGTATGAATTTCTAGAATAGGCAAAACTATTGTATGAAAAAAATCAGAACTTTGAGGGAATGGAGACGTTGAGTTACTTGGAAGGGGTACAAATGACCTTTCCGAGGTGAAGATAATGCACTGTATCTTACAGGGGTTTGAATTTCAAGTGATATATTTAAAAGATTTGTACATTTTATTTACTTCAGTTTAACTCGAAAGAAAAAATCTATCAGCAAATACGGAATTCTAATTGTATACAGCATGCATGCTGGAGTTTTTTCAGGTGTGTCTGATGTCTTCAACTTACTTTGAAATGCATAAAAATAAGATGGATGATGGTTGGATAGACTGATAGAGAGATGGATACACATGTAATAAGTCAAGTACAGAAACTGTAATGGTTCAGTCTAGGCTGTAGGTATATGCGTGTTCAATGTGAAGTTATTTCACCTTTTCTGTATGTTTAAACTTTTTATAATACAATAGAAGACATTGGGTGAGGGTATCACACCACTCTGGTATTTAATATAAAAGGTAAATGTAACTGTTTTGTCTTAAAATGACAATATGTACAATACTCAGAAATTATCATCTTTGCAACCGTATAAACTTAAGATAAAAAATTTTGTCGTCAACCTCACAACATGCTAGGTGATAGATTTTACATATCTTTCGGGAGCCCACAGGCAAAAGAACTTTGAAGACAGGTGCACTAATATTCCCCGAGGCTAACAGTCTGTGTGGCATTGCACCTGGACCTGCTTATTCTCTGCGGGCTTTCATATTGGGGTGTCTCTCACTTCCTCCCCATTTCCACCTCAGATCTGACCATTTCTGCCCAATTTCTATTACGTCAGGGATGCGTGCTCTAATATAGCAGTTCATGTGTTCAATACATGAATTCGTGCCAAGCTGTTCGTTCTCCGTCATTTCCAGGTAACGTGTCAGTTTTGCAGTGATGCTCTGAAGAAAGTATATTAATTCAAGCTAGTGATTCTAAGGGTGGACAGTTAAGGTCTCTTGGAATCCAGTTGGGGAGATCCTTTGGGCCAGATGGGCAAATATTGTTGATAAAAAATCCAATTAATGTATACAATGGGCACAGACAGGCCTGCGATGGCTGTGCTCCTCAGCGTGGTGACCGGGAGGTGCCCAAGGCTTCAGGTAGGGACAGCAAGGTCAGGGAAACTCACTGCACTCTGCACCTCTGTCCCGACCACAGCTGAACGGAACCTCTGCTTACACAGTCCCCTGCCCCTCTCCTCTACTCCAGACTTGACCATTCCTATCGATATCATATTTGAATATCCAGAAGTAAATGAATCCCTTGAAAGTTTGATAGAAGTTAAGCTTCTCACAGAGATATACTATTTTGAATATAATGGCAGAGGTTTCCCCAGAAGGTCATCTGTGCACCCCTGGAAGGTCATGTGGAACCCCAGATCTAAACTTCCCTTCCATCTGAGTGTGGCTGCCTGCCTATCAAATACACATGCGGGGCTTCCCTGGTGGCACAGTGGTTGAGAGTCTGCCTGCCGATGCAGGGGACGCGGGTTCGTGCCCTGGTCCGGGAGGATCCCACATGCCACGGAGCGGCTGGGCCCGTGAGCCATGGCCGCTGAGCCTGCGCGTCCGGAGCCTGTGCTCCGCAACGGGAGAGGCCACAATAGTGAGAGGCTCGCGCACCGCAAAACAAAACAAAACAAAACAAGAAATACACATGCGAACACTTACTGTTCCCTAAGTGTCAAATCCTCCTGATTATCTTGACCCTAAAACTGATCACCAGATGGATTGAATTGCAAGGTTTTATTTTTGAAGGTTTTATAATAATAATAATTTATTATTATTATATATTTTATTTATTTATATTTATTATATTTGTTTAATATTATATTTATCCTTATTTAATTATTATGCTTATTTAATGCTATTATATTTATTATTATTTAGTTATTCTATTGTTTAATGTTATATTTATTTAATATATATATTTATTATTATTTTATTATTTTATTTATTATTATTAATTTTTTATTTTATTTTTGAAGGTTTTGTTTTTGTCATTTCACACTGTGATTCTCTATTTCCACAGGTTCATTAGGGGAAATTAAGAGTAATTATGCAGAAGTTCAGCCCGGAAATACACGACAGCTTGTAATCAGATGTAGTCCTAGCAGTCAGAGCCTTGAACTTAATAACCGTTCTCTTATTATGAATTTTTATAATGTGCATTTGGACATCCTTTTAAAAACACCTATGCTCTAAGGTTATATGTGTTTTTACCCTTTCTTCAGCAATAGTATATCTCAGGATTGATCTCAAAGGCATATTGATAAAAACTGCTAAAGATGTCACAAGTCTATTCATTGCAGCTGTATCTGTAATAGCAAGAGTAGGTACAACCAAAGTGTCCGTCAACAGAAGATTAGTTGACTAAATGGTGGCACATCCACACAATGGTGTACTCTGTAGCTATTGAAAGGAGTGAGAGCTATCTCTAGAAAGCCCTATGGAGTGATCTCAAGGGTACTGTTCTTTCAGCTTTTTTGAAGTATAATTTGTATACAAAACCTTCCTGTATTAATGTATACAATGTGATGAGTTTGGACAAGTGCGTACATCCATGTTACCATCTCCACAATCAAGGTAATAAACATATCCAACACCTCCAAATAAAAATAATAAAAATAAATAAAAAATAATAACATCTACACTTTACTTTTGTGCTACTTGTATTGAGTTGGGTTTTTCTTTACTGCATCTGTCACTAGTATTAGTAACCAGGGCACACGAACTACTGATCTTCTAAGAATTTATTTACTGCGATAATATACTAACGTAACTGTGTTACTGTGCCTGAATAATGATCACATTGCCAAAATGCGTGCTAAAGGCAGGCTGCACCTCAATTTCTCTATTTGTACCTCTAGACAAACAAGGTTGACTCAACTCTCAGGAGAATTGATTAAATCACGGTTTAACGTCCAGACTTCACTTTCTGGCCAAATCCAGGAAAGTCTAATTTAGAGAAACGAACTAATTATGATAAAGTAAAACCTTAATCATTTTCCATGTTATACATCTGTCTCGAAAGTTGAAAGTTATACATCTCTCTTGAAAGTTTTTCTCTATGAGCACATTGGGAACTGCAGAGAAACAAGAGACTAAATGAATTCATTTTCCATGTTATACATCTCTCTTGAAAGTTGAGAGTTATACATCTCTCTTGAAAATTTTTCTCTGTGAGCACATTGGGAACTGCAGAGAAACAAGAGACTAAATGAATTCTGTCTGAACACTGTAAAGCAACGCAGAGCCAGATGGTGTTCAGACTTCAATATGGGGTTTGCCTTAGGAACAGAGGCAGAACAAAGACTCTACTGTTTACTGACCAGCCTTCTAAGGTGATTACGTAAAGTTGGGGAGGAGCAGGGGCAGGTGTGGGAGTGGATGCTACCGTGATTGGTGCTACGGAAGGTTCAACGTTTTTCCTTCTGTCCTCCCTCTCTTTGGAAATACAAGAATTTCAAGAGTCACAGTAATAATATGCTTTGAAGGATATGGAATAGATAACGATAACCTTTCTAGAACTGAAATGTGTCTTTCACATGAAAAAGAAAGAGGGGACTTCCCTAGCGGTCCAGTGGTTAGGACTCCGCGCTTCCGCTGCAGGGGGCACGGGTTCGATCCCTGGTTGGGTAACTGAGATCTCACATGCTGTGCCCCCCTTGTAGACTACACAATGTGCAATGTGTATCCTCAAGAGTTCAATTGGCAACACCAACAACTCTTTCTCACAGAAGAATGAATCCAGAGAAAAAGTGTAATTGTTATCAATGGTCTCTTAAAACATACCTCACAGGATGTATTCCTGGAGCGTTTAGAGAAAAGCTTTGGTTCTTTTTCACTTTCAAAACAACAAAACTACTCTCCTTGTATAATATGAGTCACCACAAAATTGTTAGACAAGGAAAAACTTTAGTTTCAGTTCATGAATACCAATGAGTACATGCTTTACATGCTGAAATCTAAAGGAAACAACAGTAGATTAAGTTTTGGCCTTCATACAAGCGCTTGGTACATGCACTGACTGTTCTAAGACCTATCAAGTGTTTGCCTTGTTAATATTTTTTAGGTGCAAAAATGACATTGTGGTTAGGTTCTCGTTTTTGAAAAAATCTTATCTTTTAGAGGTATACACTGAAATGTTGAAAGATGAACTAATACAACATCTAGGATTTGGTTCCAAAAACTCTGAAGGGGAGGGAGAGGCAAAGAGCCCAGCTGTAGACATTACAGTCTGTCAGGCAACTCCATGCCCGAAGCTTTCCCCCTGAGGTTTTCCACTCCCGAATCCCTCCTTGTGATAAACTTCTAGTTTAAGAAAACATTTTGAAATGCTCATTTCCAAGGATTTTGTATTTTTATGGTTTTTCTGCTTATTTTCTTTACTATGAATTTTTTGTTAGATAAATCTTCTATAGCCTTGGGTTTGTGTTTGGGTTGGTACATTCTATACTTATCCAACCTTACCATATATCTTTCTCATCTTCATGATTCCTAATTTTAAAAAATTTTGCCTTTTTGGTTATCATGTTCTGCCTTTGCCCTTTTAAAGTTTATTTGTAAAGTTTAAATTTCTTCTTTTATTTCATTATTATTATTTTTTTTTCCTATTCTGCTTAGGAGGTTTTGCCATTCTTCTCCTTTATTTTTAAATTCTAGGGAATTCCCTAGCGGTCCAGTGGTTAGACTCTGGGCTTCCATGGCAGGGGGCCCAAGTTTGATCCTAGGTTGGGGAGCTAAGACCCCACAAGCTGCGGTGTGGCCAAAAAAAAAAATCTATTTATAGAAATAATACTGACTTTGAATTTCTTTATGTAAAATAATATTTATTTTAAATTTTATTCATTTTGAAAATTTCGAAGACTCCGTTTTTTAAACTTTTATTTATTATTCTACTTTCTTAATCGTTTTATTGTTCTGGACATCATGGGAAACTAAGTTTGCTGACTTTCCTGGATCTAAACCCTGAAGATGACAGAAACAACAGGCATGTAAATACAGACCTGAGAAATGGATGCAGAGACTGGGAGAAACCCCGGGGGCACAGGAGGTGGCCGGTGAGAACTTTGTCCACAAAGCCCTTACTCTCTCTCTGACACTGCATGAGGAGGTGCACGGTCACCCCGCTGTTACTGAAATACAGCATCTACACCAGCGGGCAGAGGGATGCGTGAGACCAGCCCCTGTGCTTTTCTGTGATAAGCAGAAAATCATTGCCATAGGCAGCCGAGTGCTGGCTTGGGGAAAAGATGAGTCACCCAGTTAGACCTAAATTTTCCTTTCTTGTGGAGTCTGTTGAGTATCTGAGGTGTAACTCTTTTAGGTCACGGCTGGCTAAGCTCTTAAAACAAAAATCTCAATTGTTGGCCTTTTAGATGTGAAGGGTGATAAGAAGTTGTCAAAGACAGTTCTGAAGTCTGAAGTCTGGATGATTAAAGAAAATGAAGAAAGAGTCCTACAAGAGCCTAGGGTTTTGTTTTGTTTTGTTTCGTCTTGTTTTTGAGGGTGGGAGATGTCGTGTATGAGCTCAGTATTGAATTTGAGGAGATGCTGGCCATCAGGTGTGGTCCCGAGGGGGCAAGGCAAATCTGGGACTCAGGGGAGACAGTGCCAGGCTGCAGATGCAGAGGAGGAGGGATGGCGGGCAGAGGTAGAAAAAGGATACCTTACAGCCCAAAGATGGGGAAAAGGCACCGTGATGAGGACGAAATGGAGAAGACAGGGCAAAGGTTAGGTTCAAGGAGAAGCCAGAGTGTTTATTACAGAGAGAGAGGCTGGTGGACCACAGACCACAAAGGGAGCCTGTGTCAGGTGACCTTAGTGATTTAGGAAATTCCATGTGGAAATTGTCAGCTTAGAGGCAGAGTTGATACTGGGGACTTAAAGGGTGAGGGGCTCATGTACGGCAGCCCCTGTGACAGCTTCAGTAGAAACAAGCAATAAGTTGAAGAGAACCAAATGGAAGCAAAGGCAACAAGATCAACAGAGAAAGGACGTCTTGCGTGTCCATCACAGCAGTGGCCACACTTCCTCTGCCCTTTGGACGTGTCTCATCTTTGGCTCTCCTTGTCCCGTGAAGCATCTGATGAGATTTCGCTGATGTCTGCCTCCAGTGTTCCTTTCTTCCTTTATGCCCCGTGGTTTGAGCCATTTCAGAAACTCTTTGTCCGATGATCTAGCCTCCGTTGTAGGCAGAATAATCACAGCCTCTGCTCCCTCTTCCTCCGCACAATCGCCTCCGGCCAGCATTTCTTCTTCTGATGACTCTCCGCCCTCACTTGCAGCCATCCTCAACTGTCCTAGCATCCTCCAACATCTGACAGATTTGAAGCAAACTCACAGGTGCAGTTTGGAGAGATGCTGTTAGTTAGGATGATACAAAGGGAGTGAAAAGCCCCATCATGTCCTGTGTGGTTCCACAGCCATTACCTGCCCTGATCCACAAATTAGTAGAAAGAAGTGATACTGCTGTAAATGAAAAAACGAAATCTCCCAAAGCCCAAGTCACATAACCACTTAGCAATAGATCGGAACCTAGAAACACCAGGTAGCCTGGCTCCTTGTGTTATGTCTTTGTTTTTATTTTATATTTTATTTTGTTGTTACACAAAAAGGACCATTTGAATTTGAGGTAGAGTAATCATGTTCACAAAAATCATTGCTCCCAGAGCCAAAATTTAACGTTTTTGAGTGTGAGCTGGATAGGAACGGTTAGATCCTATCCCGACTGGGAGCATCAAGGTTTGCTTTCCTCCAAGCTGCTAAAAATTATAATACACGACACAGCGCTGATTTGCATTTACACAGCTCCCCCGTCCTCTGGGGACCTCAGAGTTCATTGCAAACACTCAGTTACCTATTTCCATGTCGAGACAGACAATGCCCCTCTTCTGAGGTGCCCAGCGCAGGTGGCATATGTTCATCTGTCCAGCCAACACTGTAGCAGGTTTGGGAGTTAGGGAAATCGATCCCAAGCCGGCTCACAGGTAGGGGTCATCTGATCCTATAACATAAGCAGACTCTCAAGCCAAACATGGGGTAGATTTTTATAAATGGGGTTACCCAGGACCCAAGATTGTCATCCAGCTCCGTGTCACTCAAAGTGGGCTCAGGCAACCACCCAGCTGAGAGCTACTTGGGTGCTTCGTAAAAATGCAGTTTCTTTGTCTCCAGCTCAGACCTACTGCATCAGGATCTCTCTAACTTTTAACAAGCTCATCCTCGAGCTACTTCAATGAAAATGCATCCGGTTCATGATTCTACTCTGAAGGTGATAAAAACACTGCCCAGGGAGGTGAAAAGACCTACCTAAGGTCACACAGCCAGCTCACGGCAGAGCCGGGGCTGAGTCCCAGGACCCTAAGCCAGCCAAACACTGTTTTCTTGCAAAATCCCCCACGAGCTTCAGAGCTGTGTCTTTGCGATCCCCCAGCTGTCATCTGACAGTCCTCGGTGGACATGCTCCACCCGACAAACAGGTGCGCTCTATTCTACAACTGTGCTCACATCTCAGGCGTTGAGCCCCACCACATTCTGGATGAGAAAAGGTTGGCAATTGAGGTTTATTTCAACCACGGGTAATTATTATGACTTAGTATTGAGAGCTGTCTCCACTGGTGGTCTCCACTGGGCTTCTTCACTTTGTGTGTCTGATCCCACTTAAGGTTCACAACAAGAGTTCATAAATCCCTTAATGAGGCAGGGAGAGGTTCATGGATTTACCCCAGGACATGTGACTGCTTAGGGAGCAGCTGGGGTTCCCATGCAGAAGGGAACCTCTGTACCTCTCAGACTCAGCATCACCCCGTAGTAGACCGGATCTGCCCACGAACCTGACCATTAGCAGGATCTCTCATCGGTGGTCACTGAGCACTTTGACTTTGTCACTGAGGTCATCCCTGATCCCCTAGCTAAAGCAGCCACCCCTACACACACACGCACATGCACACACATGCACACGCACGCACACACACGCACACGCACACGCACACGCGCACACACACCCCAGCCCTCCTCATTTGCTTTTGTCTCCCTGTCTCATTTTCTTCCGGGAATCGGCCGCTAACAGGAATGCATTGGCTTATTCCCGTGCTCTCGTCTGTCTCCCACTGGAATTCAGGTACCAGGATGCAGGGATCTCGCAGTTCTTTCTCACCTAGGTATCGTCTACACCCAGGACAGTGCCAGGCACACACAAGGGCCTTGGTGAATATCTCTCACATCAACCCATGAAAGAATGCTTCACCTTTGGTCTCAGCGTCTGCCCAGCGTTTGTAGAAAAACTTCGTCGTGCTGGACTCCATCTGCTACTTCTAAAAAGGTGTCTTTGGACCCACTTTTCATCCCTGATCCTCTGGGAGAAGCGTCGTGCGGCAGTTAAGAAAACCCGTGTGCGTATGACCGTTACCAGCCCTTACTTCTGACTTCTAGTCTTCTGCCTCCTGGAACCCTTTGGTGAATCAGGTACAACTCCCTGTTCGTCCCTTGTCCCTGTGTTTACCAGGTCTACATAGGCTAGATGGCAGCATCCTTGTTGGGCTCTGGGACCAACTTTAGGTCTAGGTAAGAGGATTCCCTAGCTTGGACCTCAAGGTAGAGAGGCCCTTTCACTCTGTCTCCTCTGGCTATGCCGCTCCCATGGAATGAGGAGTCTGCAGGGCCAGTGGGGCATGCCCTCTGGGACCCCCATGCCATCCCCCCTAGACTATGCTCCATGTATTTAAAACCTGGGAATTCCCCGCCCAAATGTCCCAACCCCACAGGGGTGATGGGACCTGCATAGGCCTCTACCCTGGGTCCACTCCACTGCTGCTGCATATACCCCCATGTGCACCCAGGCCCCAAGGTCAAGTCCCTGCCAGAGGGTGTGAATGGAACATGGCTGTGTTACCGAGGCAGGGGGTCCGCACGCACATGTAAGGACCTTGCAGGGCAGATCGGAACCAAAGGTGGGAAGAAAAAGGGGTGGGTTTTCCCTGCCCCATCAGCTTCCAGCTGTGGGCGTTGAACATCCTCAGGACCAGCCTGGTCTTCAGATCACCATGAAGGTATATGTGGTGACTAGGATGAGAAAACGTATGTCAGGTAAGTTTGCTGACCTGGTTCTAAATAGTAGGTGGCCTCTACTGGTGCCCTTGCCTGGGTCCTGCCAAGTGTTGGTGAGTGCCCTGAGCAATATTCAACTGTTCCATGTGTATATCTCACCTCTCAGCTTAACTTTCAGGGTTTTTTTTTTTTACGTCTCTTCTTGCCTTAGTTATGCCTAACACCTTCATACTTACGAACACTTCGGCAAAAAGAGCAGATCAATGTCCGGATAAACAAGAGAGTCAAACCCATGGTGATCTGGTGGTCTGGAAACTGGCGTTCTCCTTTCCAGACTCCCAGACCAGGGTGGACGTGCTCCACTAGTGTGAATTTTTACACAACTTAAGGCAGAGCCTGCAAGAATCCAACTCTTACTAAGTTCGCACGCCCAATGCACAGTGAGGCCAAACAATACCAAAACATCAGAGTTTGGAGCAGAGAAAGGTTTACTGCAGGGCTCAGCAAGGAGAATGGGTGGCTCGTGCCCCAGAAGCTCCAAACTCCTCAAAGGGTTTCAGCAAAGCATTTTTAAAGGCCAGGTGAGGGACGGGGGGTCGCAGGGTATGTGATCAGCTCATGCACAATTCTCTGATTTGTTGATGGTGAGGTAACAGGGTGGTGTCACGGGGGTCCTCAGGTGCCAGTAGGTCTGGGGGCTCCTGATCATCGAGTAGTGAATTTCTTCCATTTGGTGGTGTTTTTAGTATCTGTAAAACAACCCAGGAAATGTGCATCAAATACTGTTATCTAGGTACTTCAGAGAGAAGCTAAAGCAGAGGATATGGGGGACAGTCTGTCCCAGGGAGACCTCGTAGGGTCCCACTTGGTTACACAACCATGTTTGTGTGCTGCCTTTACTTACACCTGCTTAGACACCTGTGTCATTTGCAGCAAATTTCTTGTCCTAAACTTTTCAATCATTCTCATTATGTAGATGGAAGTGATTTCAAGAATTCATGTCCTAACTGCATATGCAGCCCTCTCAACACAGATACATTTGTTTTTTTTGTTTTTTTGGTTTTTTGGCCATGCTGTGCAGCTTGTGGGATTTTTAGTTCCCTGATCGGGGATCGAATCTGGGCCCTCAGCAGTGAGAGCATGGAATTCTAACCACTGGACTGTCAGGGAATTCCCTCTACTTATTTTTAAATGTTTTAAAGGGTATTTTTGCATTGACAAAGCAAGCAGTTTAAGGAA
>NW_020838031.1:4743994-4913502 GCF_003676395.1 Aethalodelphis obliquidens
GGAGCACAACACAGAAATTCAGATAGAGTCATAGGTGACAGGCTTTAGGGTCCCGCACTGTTTTCCTTAAGAGTTAGGGGTGGGCCTCTTTTAAATTGTCATTTATTTCAAATATTAGGGACAATAGTCGGAGAACCCTACTTTGCAATTTAACATGAAAGAATAGTCAAATTTGCTGTTTAATCTTCCTTCTTGTATTTTAAAGAGTATTTCACTTGAAAAAAAAAAGTTGTAATTGGAACATGATGCAAACGGGAATGCAAAACTCGAATTCGTACCCTTATCTTTGAAATTCCAGTTGATCCAAACTAGAGTAGAATATAACAGGCTTACGTTTTAAGCTTCTGAATAAAACATGACAAGCGGGGCGGCGGCTGCCCTTTTGTGCCTTGGTTGGTGCTGTAATTTTCAGCGCGGCCGGCAGAACGAGAGCACATCACATACGGACAGTGAAGTTTCAATCTGTGCTTGGCCAGAGCTGCGCTAATGCTCTGCAGAGTCCGGCAGCATGTTTTGTGCTTCTCCACACGTCACATGCTGCAGAATCTATATTGCCTTAAAGGCAGCCTGGCCACGTGTCCTGGAGGCCTCCTGGCACGGACGGTTATCAGCCAGCAAGGCCAGCAACGGCGCCACGCCATGAGGTGGCTTATGTTACAGGCTCAGCCCTCCTCGCTGCAGTGTGATTCCTTCAGCTCCACGCACTGTGGAGTGGCTTGCGCCTTTGTTCCTTAGCAGAGGTTTGAAAATGATCTCTGCCCCAAGCCGTTTGCCACTGCACAGATGGCTAACCCAATCGTGTGCCTTTTGGTAGGGTTTAAGCCGTGCTCACACCACCTATGTGAGGGCTAATTGTATGTGTCAACTGGACTGGGTTGGGATGCCCAGATAGCTGGTGAAACCTGATTGCTGGGTATGACTGCGAGGGTGTTTCCAGAGATTAGCGTTTGAATGGGTAGATTGAGTAAAGAAGATGGCCCTCACCAATGTGAGGGAGCATCACCCCAATCCATTGAGGCCCCAGTAGAACAAGAAGGCAGAGGAAGGGTGAATTACAGTAAGTCTCCTACATACGAACCTTCAAGTTGCGCACTTTCAAAGATGCGAACGTGTGTTCGCATGTCCAATCACGTAAATTAGTTCACATGTCTGGTGTACATTGTCACGTGTGTGCAGCCTCTACAAGTGGTTGTGCTTTTGTGTACTTTACTACAGTACTGTGGAGAGTACGGCAGTACAGTATCTTTATTTCTTGCCTGTTCACTCGATGCCAGCCCCTGTATGCCAGCTGTTGTCCTGGACTACTGCACTTTTCAAGGTACTGTACTGTAAGATTAAAAACGTTTTATTTTTTTGTGTTTGTTTTTTAATGTATTATTTGTGTGAAAAGTATTATAAACCTATTACAGTACAGTCCTGGATAGCCGATTGTGTCATTGGGTACCCAGGCTAACTTTGTTGGACTTACAAACAAATTGGACTTACGAAAGCGCTCTTGTAACAGAACTCATTTGTATATAGGGGACTTACTGTATCTCTCTTGCTTCTTGAGCTGAGATGACTGTTTTCTCCTGTCCTCAGACATCAGGGTTCCTGGCTCTTGGGCCTTGGGGCTCAGACTGGGACTCACACCATTGCCCCCCCTGATTCTCAGGACTTCAGACTCAAACTGAATTACACCACAGCATTTCTGGGTCTCCAGCTTTCGGACGGTAGATGGTGGGACGTCTCAGCCCTTATAATCATGTGAGCCAATTCTTGTAATCCATCTCATTTTATCTGGATCTCTCTGTACCTTATTGGTTCTGTTCTTCTGGAGGACCCCGGCTGATACACCCCATAACATCCATATTTTCCAGGTGTCCTGAGTCCTTTCTTAAATGTCTTGTGTTGGGGTCCCTCTTTAAGATACTTTCTAAAGAAACAGATCAGGTAATTGAGCAAAGACATCAGGCAATGGGACCAGTTTGCCAAAAAGCATCTATTGAAATCCAGTCAAAAAACAACAAAAACTGGGGAAACTGGGGTTTTGAGAAATTGGACCTAAGAGAGTTGGGTCTGGGAAGGCCCGTTCAGGGCAGCTAAAAGGACACAGGTGACAGAGATAAAGGGACCTGTCTCATGAGTTCTGAGATGCTAGAGCAATGCCCACTTCCTCACCTGCTTCCTCTCATACCCTTAGCTTCTGTCTGAATCACAAACTGAAATTAGGCCTGAATGGAAGACAGTGAGAGTTGTTTTATTTAATTATTCATCATCATCATTGTTTTGTTCTCAGCCAGCTTCCCCTCTCCTCTAGCACTCACCTCCAACATAGCTGTTGCTTCTGCTGTGGACTTAGTGGGATACCAGGGGCTGAGAGAGCCCAGCCAACAGTTTAGAGGGTCCTAAAAAGTATGGAAATATTATCAGATATAAAATGTGAAACTATTATAATATTCATTAAAAACTTTTCTTTACAAAGCAGCAGTGACTTTGGTAATTTAGCCTAAGCTCTTTGAAAAAGGTGAGTGTCACTTTGTAGAATAGAATGTCTTAGACACACTGGGTTGTCTTCTAAGACTTGCTGGGATTGGTGGTGTTGTAACTAGACAGGACCCTATGGGGTCTTCCCAGAACAGACCACACCCCCTCCATGTCCTCTGCCTGCCTCTTGTCTGTAGAGAAACTTTAGCCTCTGAGGCCTTCCCCTAGTTCCAAAGGTAAATTTAATCAGAGAAGTGAGAAAATGCAGAAAGAAAGGAAAACAGTCAAACAAGGCAAAATAATAATAGTTCAGCCATTAAACAAAATCAAGGACCTTTCGTTCCTTCTCAAGGGATACAGATAATATTCTGAGCCACGTCCTTTGAGCACTTTGGCAGATACTGAAACCCTCACCAGGTGGAAGAAGTTAACTGTGTGCTGCTCACAAGCACGTACACACCCCACAAGCCCTCTCCCTCCCCCTGTCTTTATAAACCTTCCCCTGAAAGCCTCAGGGGGTTCGGGCCTTTTAAGCGCTAGGCTACCTCAACTCCTTGCTTGGCGCCTGCAATAGACGCTGCACTTCCCTTCACCACCACCGGGTGTCAGTAGACTGGCTTTACTTCTTGGGCAAGCGGACCCAAGCCTGGTTTGGGAACAGTGTCAGTGACCTCTTATTCAAATCCCTGTGTGAAAGATAGGGTCAGTTAGAACGAGAGCCCGTGTTGGTAGTAGCAGTAGCAGCAGCCCTTGCTGAGAGCTTACACTCTGCCTGACACTGCTTTCAGTGCGTTAACCAATGCAGTTAACAGGCCCACAAGCTGGGGACTGTTACTGGCCTCATTTCACAGGAGGAACCTGAGGCTCGGAGGCGTTGGCCTCAAGGTCACACGGGGGCAGATCCTGAGTTTTTTGGGTTTTTTTTTAATATATATCTATATTAAATTTATTTATTTATTTATTTATTTTTGGCTGTGTTGGGTCTTCATGTCTGCGCGAGGGCTTTCTCCAGTTGCGGCGAGCGGGGGCCACTCTTCATCGCGGTGCGCGGGCCTCTCACTATCGCGGCCTCTCGTTGCGGAGCACAGGCTCCAGACGCGCAGGCTAAGTAGTTGTGGCTCACGGGACTAGTTGCTCCGCGGCATGTGGGATCCTCCCAGACCAGGGCTCGAACCCGTGTCCCCTGCATCGGCAGGTGGACTCTCAACCACTGTGCCACCAGGGAAGCCCAGATTCTGAGTTTTGAATACAGGCTGTCTGATCCCAGATCCTGTGCTCTGAACCACAGCCCGCCTCTCCACCACCGGGTGCCCTCTCACGGGACAGGGCGGAAATCACCGGACTGGGTGCGGTGAGGGCATGCAGTCTACTTTCTCAGAGACCAGGGCAAGAATTATCTTCAGTTTACTCCCCAATATCGTCAGGACTTGGTTTATGAGGCTCACTGTCTGGGCTTCTGCAATTTTTCCTCTTGATGTTGGTACTAGGATCATCTTAAAGCACTTTCTAACTCAATTATGGCTCTTTTCTCATGTGTGGCAGAGCGATAGATGAGTAATGGTACATGCAGGTATCTGCAGGCTTGTCCAGGTTGCATCGTCCAGGGAACTGAGACATCGTGACTGCCAGGTGAGTGTAGACTTCATCCAGCAGACATGGCACAGAATAAGATGTGTCCGGGCTTGGTCCATTTCATTCCTCTGTGAAGAAAAGAGCTATAGTAGATGTGTTCTCAGAGCAAGACGTAGCCTGAGAGAGTGAAAAGGACTTTGAAGTTAGTCAGTCTTTGGTCCACATTTCAACCCTTCCATCTGCAGGACTAGGCGACACCAGCAAAAGTGTTAGCCTCTGTGAGCCCAAGTTCCTCAGAACCGGGTATTACCGTGGCCCTGGTTGCTCTGTATGGGCCTGGGCCTCACACATGGGAGGTGCTCAGTGAATATTTGCAGAAGGAAGGAAGGGAGGGGGGCACGGAGGAAGGACATGGTCAGTATAAGATGCTTGGCAGGAACAGGGGGCAGTCAGCAGACCTTGCGTCCTCCCCCTCTCTGGTGTCACCTTCCCCGGGCACCTGAGGCCACCTGCCCCTGTCGGGGGTTGGTAGCGGCTGCACAGACGTTCAGAGATGCTCATTCCTACTGAAAGGGTGGGTCAGGCACAGAGACCCACCATCCTAGCTGAGGAGCCACAGTCCCTACAGAGAGGTCAAAGACAGGTGCTACCGTCCCTGTCCTTCTGCAGGTCATCCAGGCTCCTGGTTTGGGCAAGGATTTGTCTGCCGAGAAGATGAAAACCATCTCTGAGTCCCTGCTAGGCAGCACTCCCAACAAGGACACCGAAAGCTGTGTTTTCCACCCCACAGAAGAAGTGGCCTGGGAGGGCCATGCTTGCAGGGTGTCCAGTGAAGGGGCAGGAGTGAGGTCTCTGCTGGGCAGCTTTCATGCCCTCCAGCACCCCCCCAGCAGCACCTGGACTGGCTCCGAAGGCTGCTGCTGCCTTTGGAGAGCGCACGTCTGCTCTGACTTCCTTCCAAGCTGGTGCATTGTCCCAAGAAGACAGAGCACGGCGAGGCCCGTGGTTGGTGTGGAGGAAACACTGTGAGCAGTTGTGGGATGAATGGCGGGTGAGTCAGGATCCCCGATGCCCCATCTCCACCCTCCATCAATGCCACTGGTCACAATATGCACAGTGAAGAAAGGAAAAGAGCCATGCTCGCCCAGATAGCTCCTCTGTGTCTCCAGGAATGTCAGAGACACGCCTTACAAAATACTCAGGGCTGCTTTAGGGAAATGCGCCCGGGGCTCTTTCCACATAACTGTAGGATTTGGGAGAATTTATTTCAGCCATGCAAATTTCAACATCTCACGCCCACCCTGGCCCCAGGGCCAATAAGTTAGAAGAGCCTCAGACGGAATCATTGAAATCCGAAATAAAACACCTCCCGGGTTTTCCTCAGACTTCTGCTGCCCTTCCTGCCACATCTGTCTTCTGTGCATCACTCTTTAGGGCCACCATCGCGGTGACTGCTCCCAGAGGTGGGGTGACGCCCATGGCAGCATCTGAAATCACCTGCACGTTTCTGCAGCTCAATCCTGAGTCCCTCCTTGACCTTTTTTTCCTTCTTCCTTTCAAGTCTTCCTGTCATGGGGGCAATTCCTGCGTCTTCTAAGGCTGGATGACTTCCCAGGAATGGGGAAAGCTGGTTCAGGACTCCACAACTGTTCTCGCTCTCCATGTGTTTCCCTGTACCAACCACAGGTACATGGGTTCTTCAGAACCTGTGATGTTGGACACCAACCCCATACTCTGGTTCATAATACTTCCCGTTATCTGCAGGGACATCATAAAACCACAACAGCCAGAGTAATTCTCTCAGCGAATTAGAGCAGTGGTTGGTAAATGGGCTCCAGGTCTTAGACAAAAGGGACCACAGTTTGGCAAATCTGAGAGTCAGCCCATTTTCGGGGAGCAACCCTGAGTTCGCTCAAAGCTCTGCGTGGTCACGGGAGCGAAGTGGGATGTGATTGCCCTGTGACTGGGATCAAGACAGATTTATTAGTCCACTGAGTTTTAGAACATTAAGAATACTAGGCCTTCCTCTGAATTACATAATATATTTGGTTCTTTGTGGGAGTAAGGAGCATATAATAAATTCCACAGTAAGATGGGTTGTTTAGGGGAAGTTTTCATGCAAAATTGCTATTTTCTTCTTTCTTAGGTAAATAAGGCAAAAGAATATCAGAACGGGCTGATTTGCCTTGTAACAGTGATATCAAGATAGGGAAAGGCCCCCTTCCTGATATCCCTACATCTGCAGGGGTACAGCTTACATTAGAAAGTGTTCATGTTTTAGAAACAGGTACATACTTACGGTTTGTGTAGAAACCAAACTTATGGTTACCAAAAGGGAAAGGGGGGCTTCCCTGGTGGCGCAGTGGTTGAGAGTCCGCCTGCCGATGCAGGGGACACGGGTTCGTGTCCCGGTCCGGGAGGATCCCACATGCCGCGGAGCGGCTGGGCCCGTGAGCCATAGCCGCTGAGCCTGCGCGTCCGGAGCCTGTGCTCCGCAACGGGAGAGGCCGCAACAGTGAGAGACCCGCGTACCGCAAAAAAAAAAAAAAAAAAAAAAGAGGGAAAGGGGATGGGGGAGGGATAAATTAGGAGTTTGGGATTAGCAGATACAAACTACTATATATAAAATAAACAGCAGGGACCTACTGTATAGCACAGGGAACTATACTCAATATCCTGTAAGAAACCATGAAAAAGAATGTATAGATATGTTTAACTGAATCACTTTGCTGTACACCTGAAACTAACATTATAAATCAACTGTACTTCAGTTAAAAAAAGGAAGTGTTAAAAAAAGACATGATCAGTACAATTGTTGAGTGAGAACCTTGTCAGCGTTTCTGGCATCTTCCCCAAAGCATCTGTCAGAAGCACATGTATTGACTCATACTAGCTTTTCAGTCTCAAAGCCAAGTCTTAATTATTTGCTTCAAGGGGGAAGATGGATTATCGAGAGGGTTGGTACGTAATCCAGCGTTCCTCTTTTTTTTTTTTAATTCTCCTTAAGGAAATCCCCACCTACCCTTCAATACGCAGTTCAACTGTCACTTTCTCTGTGAAACCCTCTCAGATCTCAAGGCAAAGAATTTCGTTTTTGCACATCTATTCTCAAGTGCAACTTTGTCCTCGCACTTTTAATATTCCATTGAAATTATTTGTGTTCAGGTTGCCCCCCATCAAAGGCAAAGATGCTGCATTGTTCATATCTACGGCTCTACCAGCTTGGCACGAGTAGAAACTGACTTAAATTAATGAGTAAAACAGTACAAATTATTATGAGGGCCTAGGTAACAGATTTTATCCTCATCTGACCATTCTCTTCTCTTTACGCCTCAGTTACAAACTATGCCTCTGTCCCTCGTCACATGCTTAAGCTTAGCAAGTGTCCAATAGGCAAGTCATCATTCGTAAGAGACTGAGGACCTTTCACTTGAGAATCTGTCATCGCTGCTAAAAAGCATCACAACAGACAGACAACAACAATAACCACAAAACCCAATAACAACAGCAACCACAAAAATGCCAAGTGAATGTCCTCTAATGACAGATCCACAGTCCCCTCCTTATAGAAGCAGAAGAGGTTGTATTATTTATTTAAACGGTCAAGTAGTATTTCCTCAGTCTGAGTGATCCTGGGTTTTTCAGGATCCCCGCCTGTGCATAAATTATTCATTGACATTTGACTACCTTCTGCCTGACTCACACACCTGGACAGCCCTCTTCTCAAAGTCCCACGAGGCAGGAATTGAGGTCTCTAAATGCATCTCCCCCTTCAGGCCCCTTGCTTATGTCCACATAGGTAGAGACCCTGAGAGCCATCTACAGGCTGCACTGCTGCAGGGCTATTCGTGGGGTGGGTGTTGACTCTCCAGCCAAGGGCTGGTCCTCTGAGGCCACCAGCGGCAAACCCAGTGTCCAGGCAAGGCCACACTCACCGTGGGGGGCCGCACCCAACGGAGAGTCTTCCCCCGTGCTGCATGAAGCATCCCACCTCGGTCCCTGTGACCTTGACTGCCTGCTCCCCTCTCCCCACGGGGCACATGAAAGAGTTCGCGGAGGGGATTAGCACATGCAGAGAGAGGTACGTTTCCTCCCCAGGTCTCACCTCTGCCAATGGGACTCACATCCCACCCTCATTTTGACAAGACTTCTAATGCCAAAAAATAAACAGATTTCTTTGGGCTGCTGCCATGTCTGAATCCCAGTGTTGTCTCTATAAAAACTCCCGTGACAGACAGAAAGCTTACTGAGTGTTTGCATTTGAACATATGGATCTGATAGTCTTAATTATCATAACCCATACGGAAGCAGCTTAGAGCTGGTCCAGCCTGGAGACAAGGGTCTCCATGGGAAGCACCTAGAAAAACCCCCACAAAACAGACTTGAGAAGATCACCGAGGACGGACCCTCACCCGCGATACTTCCTGAGGAGCAAAGAGAGCGTTTCTGTTGCACGTCACCCAACAAGACTTCCAGGGAATCCTCGAGACCTCTCCCCGTCCCCCAACGTTCTCTTCCAAGCAGAAGCAGTTTTCTTTCCCGAAGTTTCCAGTCATTTGGTGAGGGTGCTGAGGTTGCTGGGGGGAGGGTGGGGAGCGCCACCCAGCGCAGACTGGCTCTTTCAGCAGGCTCATGTGCTTTGACATCAGCAAATGAGGGGAACCAAATTCCCCTTTCCAAAGAAATCTTGGTAAGACAATCCGTCTCTTAAAACGATTCATTTGTTCTCGTAAACTCCACCACTTAAGTGGAAAGCTGGTGAATTTTTTTTAATCCTAAATTTCAATAACACAAAGTATGGTGTGACTACTGTATATAAAATAGGTAATCCAGGGCTTCCCTAGTGGCGCAGCGGTTGAGAGTCCGCCTGCCGATGCAGGGGACACAGGTTCGTGTCCCGGTCCGGGAAGATCCCACATGCCGCGGAGCGGCTGGGCCCGTGAGCCATGGCCGCTGAGCCTGCGCGTCTGGAGCCTGTGCCCCGCAACGGGAGAGGCCACAACAGTGAGAGGCCCCCGTACCGCAAAAAAAAAAAAAGGTAATCCACAAGGACCTACTATATAGCACAGGGAACTCTACCCAGTACTTTGTAAAAAGCTATATCGGAAAAGAATATGAAAAAAGAATAGATATATGTACATGTATAACTAAATCACTTTGCTGTACACCTGAAACTAACACAACATTGTAAATCAACCATACTCCAATATAAAATTTTAAAAATGTTTACAAATAATAATTTAAAAAGGGATGGAGTATGCCATCCCTATCCAAGATATCCAAACAATGTTCACATATAACGAATATGAACTAATATAAGTTTACATACCAACGCTGGATGGCTGTCTTGGGAATAAAACACCGTGGAAGTTTCCACGGGGTACTGTGGGTGTCTCTCCCAGGTCCCAGGGTCTAATGTTTCTGTTAGAGGAGAAAGATGGGGTTTTCACAGAGTTCTCTCCTCATGGGCACAGACTGCCACCAGGTGTTTCTCATCATCAAAACCCTGCCCGGTGCAAGGATATATGGATTGTTTCAAGTCCTAAGTGGTGTTCAGGTTTTCTTATCACTTCCATCACCTGAAAGCAAATCAGAGGCATCCTATATGATCCAAACCAGATGACTGGGGGACAGGATACAGGTGGGGGGAGGCCCTGATGAGGGTTAGGAAACACATTTATGACCACTTACTGGGTCCCTACTTGCAGCAGACTGAGTCACGTATACGGCGCTTCCCGCCCCCTCCCAGGTCTCCAATGCCAATTTTGGTCCTGGCGTTATTTGGTCTTGTTTTCTGAGCACAGGCATTGCCAAATCCTTCTAAATTAGTTTTGCTAGTTTCTAGAATTCATATGGCTTCTGGAGAAGTTTAAGTTTTTAAAGTAACTCGTGGCTACAAATTCCTCCTACAGTGACGCAATGGAGCCACATAGGTTCTACACCCGCGTGACCCTATGACACCAGGGCAGCGCAGCAATTGTCCCGTAGGGACATCTCTCCCCTTCCTACAGAACTGTGTCTCCCCAGAATTCGAGCCAAACACTCATTCCCAGCCTGCGAACTTGTGAGAAACTTTCTCAGGCTTTCCCTCTCAGAGAGGGGGAGATCCATGCAAAGGTTGGGTTTCCATGGGATATATACAGACTCCCAGTGCTTTCTCCCCAAAACCGTAATTCTGAATTCAAGAGTCATTTCCTTCACTTCTGTTCATCACAGATGGTGCTTGTTACACCCTGAGCCCCTCACAGCACCGGTCCAGTACCTTGGCAGTTGTGGTGAAATCACTCTGATGACCCAGTTCTAGGCTGGGATTTCAACCAAGGTATGGTTGGGTACATTGGCCTCCATTCCCAGTTGGCAGTCCACCAGACAGACAAAACCAGGAAACAGGCCCCTCTGCTCCTACCTGGAATGGCACAGCACCCAGCAGACGCAAAATCCAGCACCACAAAAGCGCTGCAAAACAAGGCAGGTCTTTTCTGAAAGTTTACTGGGGAAGTGTAGAGAGCATGAGGGAGAGGTGGGTGTTTACATCCTACAACACATGGAGAGACTTATGAAGAACCTGTTTTGGACATCTCTCTTTCCCAAAGCATCACTTGTCCCCAGGACTGTCCCCAAGTCCTGCTGCCTGCTGCCTCCAGACATTCCCAAGTCACGTCACTGTCTTCTCACTGCCCTTCTACTTTGGCCAAGCTCTCTCAGCCCTCCACACCTTTCAAGTTGTTGTTGTTGTTGTTATTATTATTTGCTCCAGGAATCTGTCTTGATGACCTCCCTCTTACAGACCATTCAGCCTTCCTCATTTTCTCCAGATCTGTATCTCCACATCTAACACTATTCAGGGAAAACTGTTCACCCACCCTAGTTGGGGAACGGGGAAACCATGGGTTCTCCTTTGAAAGACTGGTTGGGGATGGGGTAGAAGCCACCAACAACCAGCATTTCTGTTCCTGTTACACTGAGTTAAGCATTGAAGACCCAGTGGAAGGTTTATAAAAAACACTCACTGGGGCTTTCCTAGTGGCGCAGTGGTTAAGAATCCGCCTGCCAATGCAGGGGACGCGGGTTCGAGCCCTGGTCCGGGAAGATCCCACGTGCCGCGGAGCGACTAAGCCCGTGCACCACAACTACTGAAGCCCGTGTGCCTAGAGCCCGTGCACCGCAACAAAGAGTGGCCCCCGCTCGCCGCAGCTAGAGAAAATCCTGTGCACAGCAACGAAGACCCAACACAGCCAAAAAAAAACAAGTAGACATGTCAATCTAACTTTAAAAAAACAAAACAAAACGCTCGCAAGCTTTTCATTCCTGGGCTGCTGAGTCTCTCTGGCTCTGTTTAGCAGATGAGAAGTACCATCTTTCCCACACTAATGAGAGAAACTTGCCGAAACGGGCACACTTAGCAGCTCCCAGCTTGCTTCCCGCTGCACACAGTACCTGTCGATGAAGGACATAATTAAGTGTTTTGGTTGAGAGATGGATTGTGGAAACGCCTTCCTCTCTCTTTTCCACAGGGATGGAAACATCCGTGTTCCTTGAGAAGCGGAGTTGGTAAAGTCACATGGGAGCTGAGAACAGAGGCGAGGGAAGAAATTGTAGGAGTGGAGAGTTGCATATTTCAGTCAGTGCAGCTGGGAGGCTGGAGGGATCCCTTTAATGAGGGCTCATTGGGTATTCGTTTGGGACGTCTTCGTGGAAGAGCGTTTTGATCAGTATTTCAAAGAAAGCAAGGTCGTGTTTTTAAAGAAAGAGGTAGAAAACAAGTTTCCAGGATACATGCACCCCCCTACCCCCAGGAATACTCTGTGTGAAAGCTCCCCACCTCACAGAATGACTGACACACAGCAGATGCAAGGGGGCGATCATAAAGGGAAATGATGCAGTACCTGAGATTACACGTGGCTTCCTGAGCGTTCAAACCTGCTCCTGGAGCTGACAGGGTCACACGAGGGAAAGAAGAGCAACCTGGTACAGGGACAAATGAAGAGGTGTTTGTGGAGGGACTTCTGATAACCGTTATTGGGTCCAATCCTGTGTCAGGGAGCTTCTAAATTAAACATGGGACCTGTTTGTTTCACCTCAGAGGGATATGGATACTTCCTTGCTCTTGTCTGTAACTACTGAATTCTTAATTTTCTAGGTTTCAAGACAAATATTTTTTAAAGGAATACTGTTTAAGGGGTACATAACAGGGGCTTCCCTGGTGGCGCAGTGGTTGAGAGTCCGCCTGCCGATGCAGGGCACACGGCTTCGTGCCCCGGTCCGGGAGGATCCCACATGCAGCGGAGCGGCTGGGCCCGTGAGCCATGGCCGCTGAGCCTGCACGTCTGTAGCCTGTGCTCCGCAATGGGAGAGGCCACAACAGTGAAAGGCCCCTGTACCGCAAAAAACAACAACAACAAAACAAAACAAAAAAGAGGTACATAACAGAGATGGGGGTTCGTGCCCCGGTCCGGGAAGATCCCACATGCCGCGTTGCGGCTGGGTCCGTGAGCCATGGCCGCTGAGCCTGCGTGTCCGGAGCCTGTGCTCCGCAACGGGAGAGGCCACAACAGTGACAGGCCCGCGTACTGGAAAAAAAAAAAAAACAGAGATGGAAATGAGGGAAAGATTGTTGGGGGGGGGGGGGGGTGGGGTGGGAGCAGAGCACAGGGGGAGTTAGGTAAGAAAGACCATATGGTTGTCTCATGTAGAAACTCAAAATTATAAGCTACTTGTATGTTTCCTCCTGACTCCCTCTGGAATTTTAGTGTAAGCGCTGTGTGAATACAGCTACTACTTTATAAAGAGCATTAAGAAGAGAGTGTTGGTTTAGACCATTTTTGTTTGTCTTCGTTTCCTTTGCTGCGCTCTAACATCTAGAATATTTCAAGTATTGATAAGGTGATTGATAATTTTACACTTCGGTGCATATAATAATTTTAGAGGCAATTATAAAGGATCATAAGATTGCCTATGGGTAAGGGAGAAGAGAAGTAAAAGATGTATTGCTAGATGTTAAACTAGAATCTGTGTGTGTGTGTGTGTGTGTGTGTGTGTAGTTTATAAATGCACACGCATGTCAGCTGATGTGTGGCTAATTTTCAAGGAGAAATATTATTCCTGTGGTTAGAGTTGTCAGTGACTGGTTTTCCTTTTCTTTCCACTTTCTTATTCACTTATTGCTTAACAGGGGACAAAATTCTTTCCCCTTCACCTCATCCTTTATACCAAATAGAGAACAAAAATCTACATCTATACCTATACTATCTACATCGATACCTATACTACCTATACCTTGCTGCTATGCCTCACAAGAAAAACTTTTTTCAAAGATGAGAATGCTATCTTGTCTTCTCATATTTCTAAAGAGTTATCCAAAACCAATCGTCTTGCCCTAACTCACCCCTTTTAAACAAATTAAGCTATTTATTGTTCACTCTCAAGACCATGCCAAGAGAAGAGCTAAGAAGACAAAATCTGGAGCTGAGCGCTTGAGGCCGCAGATTGAAGCTGGTGGGTCTGAACAGCAGGGTGGCGATGAATGGAGACCCACCGGATGGAAAAGTGAAGGCTGTTTGTCATTCAGAGCTTGCTAGAGCAAAGGAGTCAGACACCATCACTGGGAGACGCTGAAGGGCCGACAGAGGAGAGGGAAAGCTTCACAGTGGAACAAAGGAAGGTTCCAGGTGTGACTGGAGGCTCTTGGCCTGGAGAAGCTGGAGGCGGGGTAACTAGAGCATCCGATGTGATTGGTTAGGGGAGCATATCTGGCTTCTTCTGATTGGTTAGATTTCTCTGGTTGGAAACAGGGACAAAAATTAGGGAAGCTGTTTTTTTGTTGTTGTTGTTTTGGTTTGGGTTTTTTTTTTTTTTGCGGTACGTGGGCCTCTCACTGTTGTGGCCTCTCCCGTTGCGGAGCACAGGCTCCGGACGCGCAGGCTCAGCGGCCATGGCTCACGGGCCCAGCTGCTCCGCAGCATGTGGGATTCTCCCGGACCGGGGCACGAACCCGCGTCCCCCGCACCGGCAGGCGGACTCTCAACCACTGCGCCACCAGAGAAGCCCCAAATTAACTTTTTAAAAAACTGCTAGATCATTTCCACCAGCCTCACAGTTAGAATGCTCTTTATTTCATGATTGCTTGATAAGGCTTTGGATCATAAAACAGGCAGTTTTAGAGTTAGAAACGTGATCAGTTGTAAATAAGGACATAGTAAATGTGTGATGACTTCCCAGATACTTCTGAATTTCCCCCAGATTTGTAGTCTTCAACATGGTTTTGTATAAATACATGTGTATGCACACATGTTTCAGTGTGTAGTACTGAACACAGCCCATGCTGTAATTCTGACCCCCAAACTTCCCCACGGACAACCACTATTACGAAATGTATAACCAAAAAAAATCCTAAGATGTATATTTTGAATATATATATGTATCAGTGACATGTGTAAAGTCCCTCAATAAGTGGTAATTGAGTAAATTGCAGTGTAAAATGCAGCATCATAGAAAATAATTTCAATGTTCATGAAAACATTCATTTTTATAGCTCCTCCTACTGGAGGAGCTACTGGAGGTCCCATCATGCTCATCACCAGCTTGACACTTTGTTAGCTCTGTGATGCAAGGGACCAGGTCTCTACTGACAAGTATGTACCCAGAGCCTAGCCCTGCATCTGGCCTGTCCAGCATGACTCCCAGGTTTCTGGTTTGGGAGTCTAATTGGATGGTGATGACAAATGAGAATAGAAAGTGTACTCTAGGGACAGAAAGAGTGAGGAAAAAGCCATGAATCTGAGACAGCTATGGGAATATAAAGAATGGAGTATTCCACAGAGTTGAATGCCGTCAAGAGAGCAAATATGAAAGGGCTACAGAGTGAAGGTCATCACTCTGGTGATCTTCATCAGAAGAGATTGTTGGTTACCATGGCAGGAACAATTTCAGAGGAGTGATGAAACGGAATCCAGCTCCACACTGTCCCCCGAGATTCAGGCACAACCTAAATGTTCTCCCAAGATGTACTTTCCTCCACAGTGCTTATCACCTTGTAGCCCACTACATGCCTTTTTTTCTATTTTGTTTATTGCTTGTCCCTCAGTGGAGTCCAGCGGAACTGTGAATGGCTATGTGAGCTAGCTCTTCGTTGCCTGGAAACAAGCCAGCTGGGACCAGAGGCTACTCATTCCCCCACTGGAGGGACTACACATGAACTCATCTCTTTAGGGGACCAGGGATCCCAAGGTCTTGAAGTGCAGAGCAGCAGGCGTTTTCCAGTCCTCACCTAAATAGCTGGTAGCTAAGCTCAGATGCTTATTCTCTTGTGCAAGGTTACTTTCATTTCTACCTGATAAAAAGGAGATCAATGAGGGCTGGGGTGTCTCTGTTGGAACACAGTCCCATATCACATCAGCTGTGATCTGTCTAGACATACCTGTCTGTAGATGCTGTGAGGATGAGGGAGGGGGTGACTATGGCCCTTCTGCCTGTGAGTTCCAGATGGTACCAAGCGATAGCTCAAGTCACAGTATGACAGAGGGGCTGCTGAAGGGGGGGCAGAAGTCACTGTGCCCCCAGAGCCTGGCAGAAGACTGACTAGACCACCTCAAGATGCTTTCATCACACACATCCCATTGGTGGCAAGGGGAGGTCGCTGGGAAGGTCAGCTGTTGGCAGGGGAGATCTCATTAACTACGTCTGCAGGCTCTCCTGGCTAAGCTTGGTGATGTGGTTTCCAGGGGCCACTAGAGCCTGGGAGTGAAGAGGTCCCTGGGGGACCAGGAGTCCATGATTACCTTGTCTCATGAAGTGAAGTGGCTACTATGAGCCTCAGGGTAGGGGAGCTGCTGAGCAGGTTCTTGGACCACTAAAGCCCAAAGGCAACTGGATCCCTCAGAAACGTGAGAGCAGCACATTCTCCATGAAAGAGAAATCTGGGCTGAATAGGAGACTGACCGATTAGGAGGGGCGGGTGTACCTAGCCTGTTCTTGAGTTGGGGAATTTGAGTTCATTAGGAACAAGGAGAGGAGACTGTCAGGCGGTCCTAACTACAGGGTGAAGGCCCCCTGTAGCGCCTGCAGCAGGGGACGCCCCTGGTACTCCCTTCAAAGCTGTTGTAAGACAATTAGACCATCAGCTCCATGACAGCAGCAGGAGCTGTGTCTTTGTGTCACCACCGCATCTCCGGTATCTAGAACACCTCCTGGCACGTGGTAACTGCCCGATAAATATTGGTGGAATGAAATGAATGAATGAGGTTCTGTGTTGAGGAACAAGCGAGGCATAGAGAGGTGAAGTTATAGAGACATTCAGCCCCTGCACCAGAAAAGGAACACAGTTCCCTTGGTTGACCACTCTATTGGTTTGGCAGTGGGCTTGTAAGGCTGTATAGCAGGTGTGTCACTCAGCAGTGTCACCCTGTGGCTCCTTCTCAGAGTTCACCTTCTCCTTTTCGTGACCTGACCTTACAGAATGGAGCTGAGTATATCCCTTACTCCATGGAAGTCCTCCACTTCCTTCTGTATTACCTGTTCAGCTCTCATTCCCTCCCCAGCTAGACCCACTCAGGGATGAGCATGGAATGTCCTCACCCTACACTTCTAGGTGTCTATTGGTATGTTTATCTGGGCTGGCTCACAGTTGGCACACGTGGGCTCAGAACCTCAGTTGGCACACGTGGGCTCAGAACCTCAGAAGAACCTCATTCTGATTGGGTGGGGCCCATGCCACACCTATTTTCTTAAATAGATTTTAATGAGTTATTTTATTTTTTATTTATTTTTGGCTGCGTTGGGTCTTCGTTGCTGCCACGGGCTTTCTCTAGTTGCGGCGAGTGGGGGCTACTCTTCATTGTGGTGCGCTGGCTTCTCATCGTGGTGGCTTCTCTTGTTGCAGAGCATGGGCTCTAGGCGCGCGGGCTTCAGGAGTTGTGGCACGCGGGCTCAGTAGTTGTGGCTTGTGGGCTCTAGAGCACAGGCTCAGTAGTTGTGGCACACGGACTTAGTTGCTCCCCGGCATGTGGGATCTTCCCGGGCCAGGACTTGAACCCGTGTCCCCTGCATTGGCAGGCGGATTCTTAACCACTGCGCCACCAGGGAAGCCCCCATCATAGCTTTTAAACCGATTTATTCTAGCAGTGCGCTGTGTCTCCACGCAGGAGGAGGGCAGTTTGGGGATGTAGAAGGAGCCTCTGCTGGCTGTGGTCATTCACTGGTTGGCTGTCCTTGGACAAGACGCATCAGCTCTCCCAGCCCCACTTCTTCATCTACAAATTAGGGGGTTATACTGTTCAGATCTGCACACCTTGCTCTCTAGGGCCCCCTGGAGAGAGGGAGGTGGGGTCCAGGTCCTCCCTCTGCCTCAACCCAAGAAGCTACATTTCGGGCCCCCATGCCAGCTTAGATATGCTTGCATAGTGTGTTTGGGGCTTAAATTTTAAAAAATAGGGGACTTCCCTGCTGGCACAATGGTTAGGAATCCTCCTGCCAATGCAGGGGATGTGGGTTTGAGCCCTGGTCCGGGAAGATCCCACATGCCACGGAGCAACTAAGCCCCTGCGCTATAGAGCCCGCGAGCCACAACTACTGAGCCCACATGCCTAGAGCCTGTACTCCATAACAAGAGAAGCCACTGCAATAAGAAGCCTTGGCTTGCCGCAACTAGAGAAAGCCTGCGCAGCAAAGAAGACCCAATGTGACCAAAAATAAATAAATAAATTTATTTTTAGAAATTTAAAAATAAAAATTAAAAAAAATCACAAGCCATCACTGTGGACATTCCCAAGGCTCCCTCGCCCCAGTTCTAAATGTTACAGGAGTCTAAGGGATACTGCAGAGAAAAGGGAAGGGTGGGTCTCAAAAGTCAGAGAAAAACTCAGAAAATCAAGCAAGTACTGACGCTGACCATCAGATTCTGCCCACGAAGCCTTATTTGCTCCTCTTTCCACGAGCTTTATTTTCCTCTTGTGGGTATAATAGGATGTGCTTCCTTTCCAAGTGGTGAAATATTCTGCCAAAAGAAAGCGCTCTGGGAATGCTAATGAAGTTTTATGAGAGCAGATTTGGGGGTAGAGGCTGGACAGAGAAGAGAGAATTTACAGGCAGCCCAGGGCAGAGCTTAGCTGGAGCCCGAGACATTTTTTCAAACAGCATTTCTGTGTCCAGGTTATTGAATGCTTTGCTACTTCAAATGAAAGGCTCATCAGCTACAGAAGTTTCCTTTCTTGTTTTCTCCACTCAGTGCAGTTTCAGGAGCTAGAATTCTGTTCCTCAAAGCTGGATCCACAGGCCAATTTCCTGGGAAGCTTCTACACGATACGGATGCAAAGCCCTTGTTCCTAGGGGTTGTGATTTGATCGATGCGAGGTGAGGTCTAGGCGTTAGGTTTTTTTTAAGCTTCCAGGTTCTTCTAATGTGCAGCTCCAACTGAGGACCACCTAGGATGTGTGCAGATCTATCCTGGTGCTGAGGAGGAACTGCCAACCTGCTCCATGTGCCCCATAGGTGCCATGCACTCACACTTCCGTCCTGAGATGGAGGAGAATGGCCTCCGCTCAGCACCAAGGCCAGTTGCAACAGTGTGTCGTGGGTTCCATCCCTCCCTCCTTTACAGCATCATACTTTCTCCCCTGGCCGTTCCATCTACATGCGAGCATGCTGATACCAGTCCCCATCAGCGTGAGGTTGATTCCACGTCCCGCGATGGACCAGTTGATCCCACATCCAAGTTTAACTGCTGCCCAAGTTCCCTGCAGTCTCTTAGATTCAAGTTTAAGAGTTCTCTCAACTTGAGATTATATATCTTTACCTCCCAGTCCTTTTTTTCATTTTTCTTATGATATATGTCATACCCCAAAAGAACAAATGCAACGTATGTGTAATTTATGAAACCTCGTAAGACGAATACTTGTGATCCTACCGTCAAATTAAAGATTATGATATTACAACACCATGTTTGCTTACCATTCACTCGTTTTTATTTTTAAATTATTTTGAAAGAAGTTGAGTAGGGACAAAAGATTGTCTATAATATTGTGCCAGGTAAAGAGATATGAAGAATAACAAGAAAGTGAGCATTCATGAACCTGCTCTCCTCTGAGCTCCAATACGAGTATCCAACAACCTCTTTGACATCTCACTTTGATATCTAATTTAATATTAGCATACAATTTTTTGTTTTTCTTACCCAACTGCTTCTCTCCTATCTCAGGAAATGGCAACTGCATTCTGCCAGTTACTTAAGCCCAAATTCCTGGAGTCATTCTCAAATCCTCTTTTTCTCTCAAATATCACATCTATGGCGGACCCTGTGAGCTCGGTCTTTGGAATCCATCCTGAGTCCGCCCACTTCTCACTTCCTTCACCATCATCCTAGTGAGAGCACCTTTCGTGTCTTGCCTGGATCCTGCAAGAGCAGCCCATCTAGTCTCTTTTTTCCCCATCTCGCTTGTCCTCTGCCCACTCCCACGCCAGTTAATTCTCTACACCCCAAGTAGAATGATCACTTAAAAGCATCTATCAGACGAGGCTCTCCCCTACTCTAAGCCCTCCATGGCTTCCCATCACCCTACAATCCGAATCCAGGCCCTATGGGACATGGCACCAGGTTTCCTTACCAACCCCACTGCCACCTCACTTTTCCTTGCTTACTCCAGAGTGAGGAAGGGCTCACTCCCAGACACTCTGGGTTCACTCCCAGCCACTCTGGCTTCTGTTCCTCACATGCCAAACACGTTCCCATCTCAGAAACTTTGCCTTTATCATTCTTTTGCCTTCAGCATCAATGTCTACTCCCTAACCTCTGTCAGGTTTCTATTTAAATATCTTCTTCTCAGAGAGCCCTTCCCTGACCATCCTGTCTATTGTAGCACATCCTGACATAAGCATTTTCAATATCGTGTTCACTATTGTGTTCTAGGCTCCTACACCAGTGTTTGGTACATAGTAGGTGCTTATTAAATATTAGTTGAATGAATGAATGAATGAAATAAAGTGACATATTTCTTACTGTTAAGATCTTGCAATGGAGTTGGGGGAAGGAGCCATGCCTTCATTCTACTTATTAGGAATTCTGTTTCAAAGCTACATAAACATATTAGAGCCAATTTACACAGAAAAGGGGAGCTCATCACAGATGTAGGACTATATCTTTGAAGCCAGTGTTTTGAAATATCTCGATAAATAGGGTATACCTGGACTTTGTTTGATTTTTAAGCCAATTTTAATATGAAATTTTAATTTCTTCACATATAGTTTCATTGATAAGCTTTAACTTATTCCTCTCATTTTATTTTTTCTATTTTCTTATCTATTATCTTTTTTTTTTTTTTTTTTTTTTTGCGGTACGTGGGCCTCTCACTGCTGTGGCCTCTCCCGTTGCAGAGCACAGGCTCCGGACGCGCAGGCTCAGCGGCCATGGCTCACAGGCCTAGCCGCTCTGCGGCATGTGGGATCTTCCCGGACCGGGGCACGAACCCGCGTCCCCTGCATCGGCAGGCGGACTCTCAACCACTGCGCCACCAGGGAAGCCCAGCATTTTTTTTTTTTGTAGATCTCTTTTGTCATTTAAAAAATTTTCAGATGGTACCAGTGACATGTGCAAATCTAAATGTGCTCGTTTTATCCAATCTTACATCTATTTTATGAAAAAAAATGTATCCTTGACTCAAGCAGAACACTTGGAATATGATTTAGTAAGATATCAACTATTTCTTAATAATTAACATGTATTTTAATGGAAAATTGAGTTGATTTTCCATAAAAGTTCAGGTTTTTGTATACGGTTATTCTTTGATATTTTCTTTGATACTCTTAAACTACCTCATTTCGTGAACTGCTTTAAACTCTCTGCTTCTTATAGGGATGAACTGTAGTCACATTTCCCCTAAATGCTCATTTCAGGATTACTCATGCTTTTTTTTCCCTTTAAACACACATCCTAATTCCAAAATAATTGGTCACAACTATTTTTCCTCTCTCCATACGCCTGTGTATAATGTGGTCTTCAAAGGGAAATAACCATGTACATAAAATGTTTATTGTCATTGTTTTCATATGATAGCTGTTCAATAAATATTTGTTGCCTAAAAAAGTACAACTCTCTGCTTTTGTCTAAACCCCTGCTTTACAAGGTTAAAATATATATACAGTTGATTCTCGAACAATACAGGTTTGAACTACGTGGGTCCACTTATATGCAGATTTTTAAAATACTACAGTACTGTACAACCTGCGGTTGGTTGAATCCATGGGTGAAGAACTGCTGATACAGAGGAACTTCATAGAGGGCTGACTCTACACAGATTTTCAACTGCACAAAGGGTCAGCACCCCTAACCTCTGCGTTGTTCAAGGGCACAAAGATTTGAGGTTTTCATAACGCAATAAAAGCATTTTCCTGGGAGACACGCATGAGCATTAAGCTGTGTTGCTGTCCCACTCTCATGGAGATCACCATGGTAAGAAAGAAGAGAAACAGGACTTCCCTGGCGGTCCAGTGGCTAAGACTCCACACTCCCAACGCAGGGGGCCCGGGTTTGATCCCCGGTCAGGGAACTAGATCCCGCACGCGCGACAATGAAGATCCCGCAAGCCACAGCTAAGACCTGATGCAGCCAAGTAAATAAATATTTTTTAAAAAAAGAAGAAAGAAGAGAAAGGATTTCCCAATTCTCATCCAAGGAAGCGGAAATCATTTTGTTATTCTTCTTTCTCAGGCAGTCAGCAGAAGGATGTTTGGCTATAGTTAACAACTGAGCATAGAGTTATAGCAGATAGATCATTGGAACAATGAATTTGTCGAGCAAGTGTGTTTAAACCTGGTGAGGATGTGTGATGCTGTGTATACCTGTAGTAATGTCGGCTGAACAGGAAAAACATGGCCTTCACTTATCATTGGAACCACACTGAAGAGGCATGGTGACGTGCGTGTGGGTCACAGCCTTTGCCCCCAGATTGCCCTCTGTAATGTGGGTGGGCCTTGTCTAATCAGTTGAAGGCCTGTGTAAAACAAAAGGTTGACCCTACCCCTAGTTAGGGAGAATTCTTCAGCCTGCCAGCTTTCGGACTCAAACTGGAAGTCGGCCCTGCAGATTCTGGAGTCACCAGCCTCCTGAATTTCATGAGCCTTTTCCTTTTTTTTTCAACATCTTTATTGGAGTCTAATGGCTTTACAATGTTGTGTTAGTTTCTTCTGTACAACAAAGCGAGTCAGCCACGTATATACATACATCCCCATATCTCCTCCCTCTGGGTAGGGAGGGTGGGAGGAAGCCTATTTCTTTTAATGTGACTTTCACAAACTCTTGAGGAAATGCCCAGAGATGAAGCAAAGGATGTTTGGTTTATTATTTTGAATATGATCTGAAAACTAAAATTAAGTTAACAGTAGAAAAATGACAATGTCTTAGAGAGTCCAGAAAACATATGTGGCAAAATTGTTAAATGTTCATTTGTTTCTTGGACATAATGCATTGTTCACGTAGATTTTACTCTTTACCATCAAATAGTCCAGGAGAATCATCATGCAGAAACTGAAGCCTCTGAGAGATTTTCGTGCAAAAGGAAAAGACTGTGCTATGGCCCAGTGATTGGCTTCTGTCTCCTGACAATTCTCCAAACATGGGAACATTTGACCAAAAAAAAAAATCTCCCCCCAAAAAACCCTAAATTGATTTCACTTTAGCTCCATCAACCACATTTTAATCAGAGTTTGATCCAAATGACTTTTGACTATTTTCCAAATCCAAAGCCACCTACATGAATAAAGATCATCACCACAGAACATATTGAAAAGTTTGTGCTATAGAGTCTACAAACAATTTCAAAAAACTTTTTGAGCAATAGCAATAGGATTGAATTGAAGGAGTCTCTCATGGGGCTTCCCTGGTGGCGCAGTGGTTGAGAGTCCGCCTGCCGATGCAGGGGACGCGGGTTCGTGCCCCGGTCCGGGAGGATCCCACATGCCGTGGAGCGGCTGGGCCCGTGAGCCATGGCCGCTGAGCCTGCGCGTCCGGAGCCTGTGCTCCGCAACGGGAGAGGCCACAACAGTGAGAGGCCCGCGTACCGCAAAAAAAAAAAAAAAAAGTCATAAATGAAGGAGTCCCTCATGGGTGGCACTGAAGAAAATAACACTTATTTGGGTCTATATGCTATATATACGTATAGGCTCTCTCTGTATGACCTTAAGTCATTACGCTTTCATGTCTGTTTTGTGGTGAAATCAGACTTGAGGCTCCAGGGCAGTGGGTAACAATAATGAAGATAGGATGTCTGTACAACATTCCTCCTAGTGGGCATGAAGCAGCGGCACCCTAGGGAAGCAGTATGTGAAGATCCGTCCCAGTGTAACCAAACAGGATACCATGGGGCCTTCTCGGAACAGACCCTTGCCCTCCATGTCCTTCCTCTTGTCTGTAGAGAAACTTCCGCCTCTTAGGCCTTCCCGAGCTGCAAAGAATAAACTTAATCATAGAGGTGAAAAAAGAAAGAAAGAAAGGAAAACTGTTAAGCAAGACAAAATAATAATAGTTTAGCCATTAAACAAAGTCAAGGACCTTTAGTTCTTCCTCAAGGGCTATAGATAATATTCTGAGCCATGTCCTTTGAGCTGTTTTGCAGAGACTGAAACCCTCACCAGGTGGAAGAAGTTAACTGCCCACAAGCATGTAGGCCCCAAGCCAGTTGGAACCAGAAATTTGATGATGCTGACTTCCAATTACCTCACCACCAACCAATCAGAAGAAGGTCCACGAGCTGATCACACACCCCACAAGCCCCCTCCCTCACCCCGTCTTTATAAACCTTTCCCTGAAAACCATCAGGGAGTTTTGGCCTTTTGAGCAGTAGCTGCCTGGACTCTTTGCTTGATACCTGCAATGAACTCTGCATTTTCCTTCACCACGACTGGGTGTCAGTAGATTGGCTTTACCGGGCGTGGGCAAGTAGACCCAAACTTTGTTCCATTACACCAGTGTCCCAGTGCCCCAGGATGGGGCATTTAGTCTTGCAATGAGAGTATAAATAGCTTTTAATTGATGGAGGACGTTGTTCAGGTGTCACCCATAAGCTCTTTCTCTTCCGCTATCGGCCATGGGACTTCTTGACTGCTTCCCGTATAGAGAAGGAGAGAGGCTTGTTGCAGAAAATTGGGTCAGATATAGGAACAGAAAAGATGGGGATCTCGCAATGCAATTAACCATAGACTTGGTACTGGAAAGTCTAAACGTTCGGTCATTGCACAAATTCTCCCAGAAATCTCTGTAATTAATTAGCATACGGGCAATGACACCAGAGTGACCAGACAGAGGTGGACTCGTGAGGATTAGCAGGAAACGTGGACTGGAGTAGGGTTCAGAAAAGGATTCTGGAAGCACGTGCAAAGAGGGAGAGGCGTGGGCGGCATCATTTTTCTGGACACTCTTGGCTGCAGGTTTCATCAGTGCCTGGTAACATATGATCCAGAGTTATAACTTAAAATATTTTAATTCGATGCACAGGTATAAATATATACTGATGTATGTTTATATCCTTAAATTAACAGTTACATTATGCCATTCTCAAGTTATCCTTCTTTTCCTTGCCTCTATGAGGTCTAGAATAACAAGAACCCCTTTTGCTGTTATTAGATATTCCAAATCCGAGTGGGCTCAGGAGACAATGGCAGGAGGGCGGAGGTGGTTGAGTGAGCAGAGCCCCTTGTGGCGAAGTGCTGGAGCACATGAAGAGGACTGAAGGCTGCACTAATATGGTCCTCCAGCTGGGACCTCAGGACTGTCACAGGTGATAAAGCTGCTTGAGCTGGTGCGACCCAGACAGGAAGACGAAGTTGCCTTCTTTGAAATTCCCTTTTTTTGAAATATTCATTTTATTTACTTATTTATTCATTTCTTTATTTTGGCTGCGTTGGTTCTTCATTGCTGCGCATGGGCTTTCTCTAGTTACAGCGAGCGGGGCTGCTCTTCATTGCAGTGCACGGGCTTCTCATTGCAGTGGCTTCTCTTGTTGTGGAGCACAGGCTCTAGGTGCACGGACTTCAGTAGTTGTGGCACGTGGGCTCAGTAGTCATGGAGCACGGGCTTAGTTGCTCCGTGGCATGTGGGAATCTTCCCGGACCAGGGCTCGAACCCGTGTCACCTGCATTGGCAGGCGGATTCTTAACCACTGCGCCACCCTGAAATTCCCTTTTATCTATTCCTTTTACAGAAGTCAGAGTCAAGAATGACAGGACCTCTGTGGCCTTGAATAGATGCTACCCTGGGGGATGCTTCCGCTTGTGAAGCAACTTTAAGAAAATTCTCTGGGATAATTCTAATTGTAAATCCTTCTCAAGGTTATCTTCCTTTCCAGAACCTGACCCTCTTCTCCACGCTCTTGGTATTTGCATTCTAAGAGTGTGATGTGCAGAGATCTTTCTCTACAGCTACCCTCGGGCAGGATGAATCATTACTATTGCCAATACTGTGCAACTCCCAGCAACTTTACCAAGGTTCCCCGACCTTCTGTCAACTTTGAAAATGAGATCGACTCACAGTGTTAGCTCTATAGCCTGAGTCACCCAAACGTCATGCCGTTGTAAGAGGAAAGCTACTCTGAGAAATACCGTTGAGCCCTGGTTCCATAGAGCGGAGGGTCTGTGACCCAGTGTGAAATGCAAACCCAGCAGTACGTTCTCCTACCTTCTGACTGGTGCCAGTTCGTATCATTCACGTCAGTTGTTTACTGATCCTCAGCCTTTCCATCCAGACCATGGACATAAAGACACATTACATAAAAATCAGTTAATGTGTGTGAAGATATTTAATGAGATTAAAGATTGGGCTCAATGTTTGTGAATTCTAACCCGAGCTCTGCAGTTAAGGTGTGACTGTCTCCAGGCAACTTGTTTACCCTCTGGAAATGAGTCTTTTTCTTTATAAGGGTAATGGATGTTCTGTTCATCAAAAGGTCTTAATTATTCAGAAGCTAATTATTCTGCCTCTGCACTGTCTTGGTTATTCTTCCTCTTCGCTGACTGTCTCTGGCAGTCTTTTCTCTCATGATTAGTAGAGTTTTCCATTCTGCCCTCAGTGGTGCAAAGAAAATTGGCTTTTGCAATTATCTACCCTCTTTTCCAACTCACTGGATAGTGGGGAAACTTCAACGAGCCCATTAACAACATATCTGTCTTTTTCCAGTTTAAAGGGTCTCCTTTTGTATTAAAACAATTGCTTTCATAATTGTATACCTTCTCCTTCTCCTCCAAGGAAGTATCTTAGTGTTGACAATTGAGACTGTCCTGGATCAATGCAGGGTTCCCTGGATCCCTTCTGGTCTCTGTTGTGGAGTAGTTGGTTGGGCTGGGAACAGTATCTTCTGAAGTGCAACTGGTCCCTCTGGCCTTTTGGTGTGTGATGGCATCTGTTGCCACTGACCACTGGCTTGCCTTGCCCCTAACCATTGGGAGTCCCCTGCACAGTGGTTTTGTCTGGCAGACCTTAGGATTGTGCCAATACTGTGGTCTTCTCATCAGTGGGGCATGTGGCCAACACTGGGAAGGAAGGGGCTAACGCACTCTCTGTCTCTGTCCCTGTCCCTGTCTGTCTGTCTGTCTCTCTCTGGCTCCTTTATCGAGAAGTAGCTTCTAAGTCTGGAAGTAGCACACATACCTTCTACCCACCTTCTCACTGGCTGCCAGAAGGACCAAAGTCATGTCATCTCCTCTATCAGGAATCCACAGCCTGTCTTTTTTCTGCCCAGGGAAACACGCCACAAGCCCCGATGTTCTGGGTGTCCTCGAGACTTACCAAGAAGTTTCTACAGCACCTTGACCCCGCCCTTGGAGATGTAGCCTCAACTCTGGGACAAATGGGAAACTTGACTTCCAACTTCTTGGCTCTAATTTGGTCTCTGTCTCTCATCTCCCACAATCCAGATGCGAGTTTCCTTTCTTCTCTCTATTTAGGCAAGACGTCCCTGACGGCACACTCTCCCCATCCTGCCCTCGGCAACGTCAGCCCTCAACCCCATCCCCAGAGCTCTGGCAAAATGGCTGCTGGACAGCAGTCACTTACAGAGAGAGGAATGTGCAACACACTGGTTAAAGTTATCAAAGGGTCATCTTTACTACATCAAATTTCTATCAGATAGACACAAGGGAAGAGGAAAAGAGATAAGACCCCCAAATTTGGTAATTTACTGGCAGTTCTGTTGAATGATTTGATGAGATAGTAATCAAAACTGTTGGTTTAAATGAATGATGTGGGAATCCTATTATATACGCATGATCTACTTCCTCTCCTCTGGATCACTGAGGGTTGGTTACAACGGCTGTTCTAAAGAAATCATTATTAACATAGATCCTTGGGAGTCTGGAAGATGACTCGTCAATGATGGTAGCAAGGAAGTGGAAGCAGAAGTGGACAAAGGGGTGTGCCTAATGCTGATCCAATCCCTGGATTTAAGTGGATTCGGCCCACGGAGAACATACTGCTGTGACACAGGAAAAGCCCATCACAGCAACGCTCTTAATTCCTGTTATTTGCCCGGACACCCTCCTGCTTTTCTGTGCGAATCCACTGACGTTTGAATCTTTGACCTTATGATTCTGCATCTTAACTTCAGAAACGTGCCTCGGTTCCCTTCCTCGGAAGCTCCCTTTTGGTCCTCTTCTCTGACACTCAGAGGCTTTTCTCTCTGGGACGTGACTTTGCTTTCATCCACCTACACCTGCGTTCAAGAATAAGAGCTTCCTCCCCACGCCATGCCAGCTGGACCAGCTGCCTGGCCTTTACTGCAGTTGGTAGAACGGAAAAAAATTACAAAGTCAAGTGCCGATCAACTCCAGCAGTGACAAACTATCTCCAATGAAAAACATTCCAGACGTTCTTGCCGGTCTCCTAACTACCAAGAAACTTTGAATAAGCAAGCAGGAAACGCACACAAAATTCAAATCACTTCGCGTAGCATCATAAAAAGAAAATTGGAATAGATCTTAAAGTCCTCTAGTACAATGCTCCCTTCTGTTTAAGAGGACACTGAGACGTTTTTAGAAGTTAATGGAATTTCCACCGAAGATTACACAGCTATTTATCATGTATCAATCTCATTAACTTCATCACATACAGGGTGGCAAGGATGTGATGATGAAAGACTGAACGTAACAGCCTTGCTGTTGCGGGATGTTTTCACAGAGCCCCTCAATAGTCACAATGAAGACCGCTTGGCTGCAATCCATCTCGTCTCACTAGAAGCACATTTAACCACCATTATACATCAGAGACTTCTCTATATTACTACCGTATAATCCAGCAATCTCACTCCTGGCTATATATCCAGAAAAGACAAAAACACTAATTTGAAAAGATACATGTGCCCCAATGTTCATAGTAGCACTATTCACAGTAGCCAAGACATGGGAGCAACCCAAGTGTCCTTCAATAGACCATTGGCTTAAGAAGATGTAATACATATATACAATGGAATAGTACTCAGCCATAAAAGAGAATGAAATATTGCCATTTGCAGCAACACAGATGGGCCCAGAGAATAGCATACTTAGTGAAGTAAGTCAGACAAAGACAAATATCATATGATATCACTTATATGTGGAATCTAAAAAAATAATATGAATGAATCTATGTACAAAACAGAAACAGGCTCACAGACATAGAAAACAAACTTCTGGTTACCAAAGGTGGGGGAGGTGGATAAATTAGGAGTATGGGATTAACAGATACAAACTACTATACATAAAATAGACAAGCAACAAGGATTTACTATACAGAACAGGGAACTATATTTGACATCTTGTGATAACCTATAATGGAAGGTGATCTGAAAAAAATGTCTCTCTCTATATAACTGAATCACTTTGCTGTACACCTGAAACTAACACCATATTGTAAATCAACTATACTTTAATAAAAAAGAAGAAAACTTGCTCTATTAAAATTGAGTGTGTGTCTACTTCCCCTTGAGGGAGTGTGTCCTTGTGCGTACTGTGCTTTCTCCTCGTCTGACTAACGCCCAGTGCTGTGTTTGACCAGAGTCCGTGCTCAGTAAGTTCTTGGTAATTTGAACTGCATGCTAGGAGTCAGTCACTTAGCTCTGTAGTAAGGCTCAGAGTCTTAGCTTGAGGTGCATAGGTCCTCTTCAGGTCTGTGAATTTCTTAAAGTGATACTCAAAATCATATGGATGTGTGTTCGTGCCCTCCTACACATCCCCCCAGACCCCTGGGGGATATTTCAGTGTTTGGCAGCAGCATCTTAAAGAGATCAAAGGGCCAATGTAACAGAGGACAAACTGTGCTGTGCTGAGCGCATCGGTCACCAGTCCCCCCTTGGGTCTCCACCTCCCTGGAAGGGCACGTGGGTCTGAGCAGATAGAAACTGGAAACGCTTCAAAGAGAGCTTTGGCATCACTGGAAGAGTATGAAATGGTTCAGGGTGATCATCATGGAGTGGATGTAACGCCCCAGGACCTACTGGATAAAAAAACAAACATAAGTCAAGAGCAAAGCCACGAGTAGGAGGCACCAGGGTCAAGCACCTCTATCCTTGAGCAGAGGGGCTGTGGACAAATATCTATAGCTTCCCTCATTCCTTTGTGTTTTTTTTTCTATGTAGGTATTCTTTTCTTTCAACTCCATATAACAACCCTTTCTCAATGAAGAAGTATTAGAAATAACAAAAGAGTTGAAGAACCAATGAATCAATGAAGAATTATTTGAAGTAAAAGAAAAGAAGAGTGGACTGGAGTTCAAAATGAAAGTGATTTATTGCTTAGATTGATAAAAGTGGAGCTGGGTTTTAAGTTGTCCATCAGCAGGAAAACCTTCTTTGGAAGTCACGAGATCCCAGACACTGGGGGTACTTAAGCAGAGACTGGATTTCTCCCTCTTAGAGATGTCACAGAAGAGATTTCTCACTGAAAAGGCAGCAGAAGTAGCTAATTACTCAAGTCTTTTTAGAAAACTTAAATTTATTTAGTTGTTGGGAATCTTACATTGATTACCAGCACATATAGAGGGCAAAGTCGCTAAGTATGTAATACTTAAAGAACTTATGTTTGTCTGTGGGCTCTGTTTTTGAAATCAGTTTTCTGTACCCACCAATATCTGTCTTGGTTAAAACTGGAATTGATTTAATCCCCAAAGCTCACATACACTGACAGGAGTTGACAGTTCTCATATATGCTGGGTGAAGAATTTAAAATCTGAAGCAGATAAAGTGTATGTCCAGGTGATAAATAATTAGGAATGGAGGGAGGGGCATATTCATAATTTCTTAAAAATCAGGGCCATGGGTTTATCTGCATTTAATTTGCAGTATAGGAAGTAATCACTGGTTCCTCCAAATTCTTACAGAACTCTGTGTCTAACTTAAGCACTTTGTACTTTTTACCTTTTATTTTAGGCATCTGTGCATGTGTCTTGTTTCCTACTGCTCTGCCATTCCTTGAGGGCACAGCTTTCAACTGTACCTCATTCAGAATGCCTAAAAATCTTGGAAAGATACAAGTGGGTTATGTTTCTCCGGAAGCTAATCTTTTTTCTTTTTAGTTTTCTGTGATTAAACAAAGGTGCCAAATGCAAGAACTCTGTAGCTAAGAGGAAATATAGGGCCAAGTAAAAGGGGAGAGGAGAACCAGTGAATTCGTGGTGGTGTATTGTATTTGCCAAGGTAAGCAAGTCAAGACGATTCTTCTAGGCTGCGGTGACAGAGACACGCGCAAATGTCCATGGGTTAGCGCACATACAACGTTTATGCTTATTTTTATTTTAATACAATTAAAGTTTTGCTTTTTGCTCATGAAATGTCCCAAAGGGATGTTGCTGGTTGGGTGGTTCTCCAAGACAGCTCTCCTCCAACTGGACACTCTGAGACCCAGGCTTCTTGTACCTAGTGGCACCATCATTCCCTAGCGCCAAAGCAAATAGAGAACTCGTAAAGTATTTCTCAAGAAATTTTAGGGGTCAAGTCTGGAAGTAGTACACATGACTTCTACCTACATTCCATTAAGAAGAACGTACCAGATGGCTTCACTTTTAAAGGAGGCTGAGACATGTGGTCTTTCTATATGCCCTTGTTAGGGCATAAAGTGTCGGCGAAATAGGTTTGGCAAACGTGAAGCACTGTCTCTGCCACAGTGACCAAATATCCATTTTATCACTCTGTGAGCGTCTAGAATATGCTCACCCTTTCCCTTAAGAAAACAACTCAAAGTTCCATCAAGTCACTGCCTATAGATCAAAGTCCAGGACCTCCCAGTGATGTATGAATTTTTAAATTTTCCTCTTCCTCAAATTCAAATGTGACTGTTTAAAGCAATCTTTGAGTAGAAAGACAAGTTATCTGGTTCCCTAAGTGCACTCAAGACACAGTAGCGGAATAGGGACAGGATGACAGTAACACATACTTCCTGGAGAAAGGGAAAGGACGGGTAATATACAGAAGTCACTGGTCCACAGCAGTAATGAAATCCTATAGGGCAGGCGTTGGGATGGCTTCCCACCCTATTGGGGCGAGGGAGGGAAAATTCTTTGATTAAATCCTGATTCTGATTTTCAGGAGGGAATCCCTTCTCCATTGTTTCCTTAATATAGGGATCGTGTCTTCCATTTATTTCTCTTATAGTTCATTGATTAAGTGAATCCTGTTGTTGGATTAACCAATAACAGGCAGAAAGACAAGTAGATTTCTAATGTTGTACAATGTGCAATAGGGAGGAGGTCTTTACTCTGATCCCGCAGACATTTGACCAGACCAGCTAAGATATCCTTAGCCAGGATTATGACACTTTGACTGTAGTAAAGACAATGTTCTGTGTTTCAAAGTATTCCTCTGCGTTAGCTACTATCTTCTGTGTTGGGCAAGGCGTTATAGAAAGAGATGAACTCAAGAGAGAAAGTTTGTTTATAAGAGGAAAAGAAACACAACAGATGCAGTCCAGAAATTTGGAGCCTTGCAGGACTGGAAAAGTCAATTGCTGCTAGACCCCAAAGAAGAAGAAATGGGACTTTACAGGCTCTGGAAAAAGAAGATTGAGTGAATCTTCTCAGATTAACCTATGTGGTATTCCCAACTCTGAGAACCTCAGGGTAGTTGCCATTAAGTAGAGAGAGAGAAAGATGTGGATGAAGAAGCAAAGATGCAAGGGAGACATGAAAACTATGTTTAGGAAAGAATTCTAGGCATGGTATACACTCAATACATGTTTAATTAATTGTAAAATAAACATATACCTTAATATCATAAGTATTTCAAGGTACTTGGACCTTTTGTGAAGAATACATCTTTCTCATGTCAAACAGCATGCTTTTAGTAAAGTAATATTTAAAAGTTAATGAGGCCGACTTCATTTACTGATTGAACAGTTAAGCTATAGAAACATATTTGCAGAATATATCCCTTACTAACAAGCAGCAGTTGATTAGCCTGTCTTGTAACGCACCACCCATTTTGATGAACTTACTAACTGAGGTTTTATTATGGGCAGAAAATGAAAAATACATAACCTCGCTCAGGTTAAAAAATTAGTAGGATTTCTTCTGACACAGCATGCAGATATACAGACTCCCATTTCAGTCACAGAACTGAAATTATTCAGAAACGAATAAAATACCAACTAAGCAAGATGAAGCCAGCACACGATCATTTCCGTCCCTGATCGCTTTCCTTCAAATTAACCCAGGAGCCAAAGGGAAGCCAACTGAAAAAAAAAAAAAAAGAGAATGTTAACATAGCAAATTTATGAGGGTAGCTTGATAAAATGTGTTAGCTTTGATATAAGTACATGATTGCTTTAAAAAATGAAAAATACCCATCTATAAAAATAAGTATCAGGAAGACATCTACATTCAGGTAGGATGTACCAGGTGTTGGCAGATCACCAGTTTCATTGCAACAACTTGAAAAGTAAATAATGTTGGTGGGGCAGCAGGTGACAATCATTGCTATTGCTACTATTTATTGAGTACCAAGCCCAGGCTCTCCACTGTGCTAAATTCTCAATATACTTGAATTTAGTTAATCTTTGTAATAACTATTTGAGGTAGATATGAAAAAATGAAGCTTGGAGGAGTTAAATTAGGTTCCCAAGGTTATCTGGCTGGTGAGTGGAGAAGCCAGTATTTAAGGCATTTTATCTGACTCTAAATCCCACGCTAGGGGCTTCCCTGGTGGCTCAGTGGTTAAGAATCCGCCAATGCAGGGGACACGGGTTCAAGCTCTGGTCCGGGAAGATCCCACATGCCGCGGAGCAACTAAGCCTGTGCGCCACAACTACTGAGCCCGCGTCCCACAACTACTGAAGCCTGTGTGCCTAGAGCCTGTGCTCCACAACAAGAGAAGCCGCCGCAATGGGAAGCCCGCGCACCGCAACGAAGAGTAGCCCCTGCTCGCTGCAACTAGAGAAAGCCCGTGCACAGCAACGAAGACCCAATGCAGCCTAAAATAAATAAATAAATAAAGTTAAAAAATAAAATAAATTCCATGCTATTTATTTAAAAAAAAAAAGAGGGGAGTGATGTGGCTGAGCAACTGCACATGTAAAAATTATGTGCACAATTTAGGCAATAAACATGGATATAAGTCAACAGTGTGATGTGGCTGTCAAAAAAATATAATCAATTCAACCTTTTGCTGCATTGCTAATAATAAGAGCTCATATCTTTTAAGTGCTGGCCCTGGCCATGTGCTAGGCCTTATTCTAAACACTTTACATGCATTAACTCATTTTATCTTCACAACGATCTTACAAGGTCATCTTTTTTTATACAGTTGAAGGGACTGAGACTCAGAAAGGTCAAAGGCCTTGCCCAGGGTCACAGTAGCCAGAATGTGGTGACTGAATGAAGAGAGACCCCGCCTTTCTTCTGGCTGTGCCCAGATCTCTCCTTGGGGTTAGTATTTGTGTCTGTAACAGCAAGGTGCAGGATTCTGAGTTCATGAAACTTCACCTCCTATGTACATGAGTGGTTCTGAGCGTGCCTAGGGCCCATCCAGGGAATCGGTGGCATGGAGAGCTCCATGCCCACACTCAGAGGTGATCATTCAGAATCAGCATTTTAAACAACATTCCTGAGTGATTCTGACATCACATGGTCCTCTGGGGATGCTCTGGAAACACCAGTTCGTGGCAGTCCAAGACCAGCTTAAGATGAGATGGGTCAGGTACAAGGGAAAAAGAAGGGTTGTTTCAAGTCTCAGAAGAAGAGATTAAGAAGAAAGTCTTTAGGGACTTCCCTGGTGGTCCTGTGGTTAAGACTTCACCTTCCAATGCAGGGGGTGTGGGTTCCATCCCTGGTCGGGGAGCTAAGGTCCCACATGCCTCACAGCCAAGAAACCATAACATAACACATAAGCAATAGTGTAACAAATTCAATAAAGACTTTAAAAATACATGGTCCACATCAAAAAAATCTTTAAAAAAATAAAAAAAGAAGAAAGTCTTCACACACAAACACACGGGGTGTGGGGGGAGGGAGAGAGAAGTGTCTTGTTCCTAAGTCTCTCTCACACACACAGATTAAAAAATACGTACAAAGATAGTAACTTTTAAAATTTATATACCTGATATTACTTGTTACTTTATTTTATAATGGCTTTGTTGCTTTGATGATCATAACAGTCATAAAAGTTAAAATGCGTCCAGTAAATCAATCTTTTAGAAGAATATTATGACACTGGAAAGCTGAAAAATACAATTTTTAATTCAATAGACTTTGTTTCTTAGAGCAATTTTGGGTTCACAGCAAAATTGAGAGGAAAGTAAAGAGAGGTCCCAAATTCCTGCCACCCCCATGTACACACACAGCCTCCCCACCAATGATCAACGTCCTGCGTTAGTGTGGTATATTTCTTACAATCAGGGAACCGACACTGACACATCATTATCAACCAAAGTCTATATTAGGGTTTACTCTTGGTTTTGTATAATCTATGGATTTTGACAAATGTCAAATGACATGGATCCACCATTATAGTATCACACAAAAGAGTTTCACTGCTCTAAAAATCCCCTGTGCTCACTGTTTCATTCCCCTGCAACCCTACTTATCCCTACACATGCCAGGGACCCCTGGCAACCACTGATCTTTTAACTGTCTCCGTAACTTTGCCTCTTCCACAATGCCATATAAGTGGAATCATATACTATATAGCCTTTAAGATTGGCTCCTTTCACTTCGCAGCATACATTTAAGGTCCCCTCGTGTCTTTTCATGACTTGATAGTTCATTAGTTTTTGTCACTGAATAATCTATCATTATACGGATGCACCATCCTTTATCCATTCACCTGTTGAGGAACATATTGGCTGTTTCCATATTTTGGCAATTATGAATAAAGCTTCTATAAATATTTGTGTGCAGGTTTTTGTGTGGACTTAAGTTTTCAGCTCAATGTAGATAAATACCAAGTTATGCAATTGGTGGATTATGTGGTAAAAATATATCTGGTTGTGTAAGAAACTGCAACTCTGTCTTCCAAAGTGACTGTACCGTTTTGCATTTCCACCGGCCATGAATGAGAGTTCCTGTGGCTCCACACCCTTGTCAGCATTCGATGTTGTCAGTGTTTTGTGACTGTATCCATTCTAGCAGGTGTGTAGTGGTATCTCACTCATTGTTTTAATTTGCAACCCCCTAAAGACATATGATGTTGAACATCATTTCACATGCTTTTTGATGGTCCTTATATCATCTTTGGTGATATATCTGTGTTATCTTGCCAGTTTTTTAATTGGATTGTTCATTTTCTTATAGTTGAGTTCAAGAGTTCTTACTTTGTATATGAGCCCTTTATCAGAGATGTCTTTCACTCATATTTTCTGTCAGGCTGTGGCTTTTCATCTCATCATCTTGGCAGAAGTTTTTACTTTTAATGAAGTCCAACTTACCGATTTTTTTCTACCATGGAACATACTTTTGGTCTTGTATCTAAAAAGACATCACCAAATCCAAAGTTATCTAGATGTTCTCCTATGTTATATTCCAGAGTTTTCTGGTTTTGTGTTTTATATTTAGGCTTATGATCATTTTTTTGCAAATGGATGTCCAGTTGTTCCAGCACCATTTATTGAAAATACTATCCTTTCTCCATTGAATTGACTTTGCTCATTTGTCAAAGATCACATGACTATATTTGTATGACTATTTCTGGGCTCTCTATTCTGTTCCATTTACCTATTTGTTTATTCTTTCCCCAATACCACACTGTATTGTTTACTGTAACTTTATAGTAAGTCTTGAAGTCTAGTAGTGTCGGTCCTCCAACTTTGTTCTTCTCCTTCAATATTGTGTTGCCTATTCCGGGTCTTTTGCCTCTTCATATAAACTTTAGAATCACTTACTTGATAGCCACAAAATAGCTTGCTGAGGTTTTGATTGGGATTACAATGAACCTATACATTAAGTTGGGAAAAACTACATCCTAAAAATATTGAGTCTTCCTACCAATGAACCTGAACTATCTCTCCATTTATCTAGTTCATCTCCGATTTCTTTCCTCAAAGCTTTGTAGTTTTCCTCATACAGATCTCGTATCTATTATGTTCTATTCATACCTGAATACTTCATTTTTGTGTGCTAATGTAGGTGGTATTACATTTTCTGTTTCAAATGACAATGGCTTATTGCTGATGTATGGGAAGTTGACTGACTTTTGTACATTTACGTTGTATACTGCAACCTTGCTATGATTCATATCTGTTCCTGGTCAAGTTTGGGCCGATTCTTCGAGGTTTTCTACTTAGACGATCATGTCATCTGTGAACAAAGATAGTTTTATTTCTTTCTCCCCAGTAGATAAACTTTTAAATTTCCTTTTCTTATCTAATTGCATTAGCTAGGACTTGCAGTAGAATATTGAAAAGGAGTGGTGAGAGAGACATCCTTGCCTTGCTTCTGACCTAAGTAAGGAAGTTTCTAGTTTCTTTCCATTCAGTATGAATGTAGGTTTTTGTAGATGTCTTTTTATTAATATGAGGAAGTCCCCTCTATTCCTAGTTTGCTTAGACACAATATAATTTTAATATAAACAAGTACCCAAAATAGTGTGTACAGTTTGATCCTGATTTCGTGAAAAAGGTATTTTACATTGAAAAAAAAGAGAAAAAAAAAAGAGTGGAAGGACTACTTTGTGGACTACTTAATTCAAAGTAGTCATTTTTGGCTGGAAAATGGGTATTTTCTTCTTTATATATTTCTGTATTTTCTAAATTCTCCCCAATGAACCTATATGTATTTTGTATAACAGAAAAATAACATTATGAAAAATGATTAAGTGTTCTAGAAAGAATGACTTGCAGACAGAAAAAAAAATTAGAGGCCAAATAAAATGGAAATCTAAGAGAGAACTGATGTAGTGACCAGGTCAGCAACGAGAATGTAAGCTCTCTGAGGGCCAGGTGTGACCGAAGCACGCCCACAGCGCAATAAATCAAGTCACGATTGCGTCGCAGGTTTGACTATGAAATGCCGTTTATGTATTTGGCATTCTGAGCATGGTTTCGGAACCAGGTTTGGAACTAGGTTTCTGTCTTTCCAGGTGGTTTTGCTCATTATTTTAGAATGTGGAGACAGAGGAGGAGAGAGAGAGAGAGAGAGAGAGAGAAACTGAACTGAACTACTGAACCAGGAACAGAATGATCTGATGGGTCCTAAGAGAGGGGAGGAGGAGCGCGCCCACAGCCCCAGGGTCGCGGGGCGGAGCGCTGATGCCGCGTGCAGCACGCTGGCGGCGGGAAGGGGGCAGCAGCGCCCCCGCCTGGTTGCCGCGCTCGGGGGCCGGGCAAGTCCCGCCCGCCCAGGTGCCTCGAGAGCGCACTCCGCGGCCGGCGTTCTACCGGATTCGGCGGCTCCCGCGCCTGCCGTGTGCCGGGGCGGCGGCGGCGGCGGCGGCGGCGGCGGCGCAGGCGAGGGGCGTGGCGCCCACTGACCTGCGGCCGGCACGCTGCAGCGAGCGCCGCTGACCGGCTGGAGCCGGGCTGAGCCGCCGCGCCGGCCTCCCGCCGCACACCGCGGAGGCGCTCGGGGACCGCCGCGCGGGCGCGCACGGGCGGCACGGGGACCCTCGCCCGGCCTCGCGCCCACCTTCCCAGGGGCCGCGGCCGCGGGCAGCTAAGGCCCGCAGCCCCTCCGCCTCCAGTCTGGGAGCTGCCGGTCCCACTCTGTCATTGCCTATGGGGATCCGAGAGTTTCCCGGCGGCGCACCCGGGGGCAAAAGCATCGCCATGTGAGTAGCGCCCCGCGTGCGGGTGCGCGAGCGGGCGGCCGGGGGCTCTCGGCAGCCGGGACGCCGGGCGGTCTGGGGCTCGGGAGGGGGCGGCGCGCGCGGTGGAGCTGCTTGGGAAGTTTAGGGCATCCTCTGCCTTTCCACTCGTCCCAACCTGCTCTGCCCCGAAGCTCCTGGCGCCGGGCTCCGGAGACGGGACCCGACGCCCAGGGTGCGGAGGGAGCTGGGGTGCGGTGGGAGCGGGGAAGCGCCGGCCCTGCGGCCGCACCTGACCCTGACGGGACCAGGCTGCGCCCCTGCTCGCCCTCCGATCTCACCGTCCTTCTCTCCCTCCCCGCCCACCTGCCCGCGGCCTCAGTGGTATGAGGAGGTCACCGGACGTCAGCCCCAGGAGACTGTCCGACATCAGCCCCCAGCTCCGGCAGCTCAAGTATTTGGTGGTGGACGAAGCGATTAAGGAGGATCTGAAATGGTCGCGCTCGGTGGAGGACCTCACCAGCGGGCCCGTGGGGCTCACGTCCATCGAGGAGCGGATCCTGCGCATCACCGGCTACTACGGCTACCAGCCCTGGGCGGCGAGCTACAAAAGTAAGACCCCCTCGCCTCATTTCCCCGGTCCGCCGGCGCATCTCCCCCTGCGGCTGGCACGGCGGCCTCGGGGAGCGCGCGCAGCCCCGCGACCAGCCGCCCCGCTCCCACCCGCTGCCCTGACCGCAGACACCGACCCGGGCTTGCACGTTTTAGGAAGAGGCCCGGAGACGGTTCTCCGGGACCTTTGGGAATATCTGATCCATTTTCTTAAATCCCCTCTCCTTCCCACAGACACCTCTCTGTCTTTATCCCCTTACGCTTGAGATGTCACAATAAGGAGACAGATTGGGAACTCAGTGTATCCTGCACTGTGTGACTTCTCTGTGGATACGAACGTGTCAGTCGCCCCGGGTCGGGGCTCAGCTGGCTTGGTTAGAGACGACAGACTTAGCACGCCTGGATTTTAACTCTTCCGTGGGTCCCCTAGGCCCCGATGATGGAGGACAATTCTCGGGGCCTTCATTTTAGATGTCATTCACTCCCTTTGCCCCAGGTCTTTAGCTGTCCTCACTGTGGAGGTTCTATATGGATCATTCTAGCTATTGGCATTTGGTCCCTGAGAGATAAACGGTCGGTGCCAGGTGGAACAGCTGAGACTTTTCTTTGCCAGTGGGCCCCAGCGGATGGCTCTGGCAATGCTGTGATCAGTTATACAGATATTACCTGTGTGACCAGGACTAATGTGGTGGACATTTCTTTCTCTCATTTTGGAAGGGAGAATTTGGCTATAACAAATTCCAGAACCTATAACTGTACGCCACAATTCGGTGGCCTCACCACTGTCGTTTGACAAGCAGAAAGAGAGCCGTTTATCACCTCAGTCAGTTAAAGAATTGAGTATTGCTTCGTTCCATATGTAATCAAGACTAACAGCTTAATGATTTTGAGATATGGTTTCACCCTTCATGGCTTGAAATTGGAACATATTTTATTGGTCCTTAGGAACAAAAAATCAGGCTTTTGTAAATTAGTCATATTGAGTTCTAAAAATACGTCTCCCTTTAGTTTTTTCATAAAACCGTGGATTCCAAGCCGAAGGTCAGTGGTATGCTAGCAGTTAGCTGGTTACTTTTATTTGCAGGTAGAAACATTAGATTTTAGTGTTTTGTTTCATGCCTTTACTTGTTTTTAAAGGACGGTGGTGATTGCCTTTAACTCTGTATCAACCTTTAAAAGGTTATCTGCCTCTCCTCTAATCTGCTTCTGCTGCTAAAATTGTAGCTGATAAATTGGCGTTGGATCCCGGAAGGGAGACAAGGGACCGTGTTTTCTTTTCAGGTATAGGATAAAAGAATGAAAACCCATTGGAAACCATTTCTTTTATAGATAGGGGTAGGACACTCAGTTTCTATTTACACTTTCTAAATTTCGTTTAGAAATGGTCTGTTTCTTATTTCTCTTCTTAGCTTTCTTAGTAAGAAATTAGAATTGTCTAAAGACAGTTGTACAAATTACAGCCTTCATAGAGTCGTCTGTTTAGCCCCTGGAATCATAAGGTTTATCATTGTATAATTCTGAATATTTGCAACTGGCCCCATGAGCTTTATAGAAATTTTCACCAAGGCTTGTGACTCTGCAGGGTTGGCGGGGAGCTTTCAGCAGTGATTCACTGTGTTTGGTACAAACACACTTTATAATTAAGGCCCGGGGAAGGCCTGGAAAATGAGTCCCTTGTACCACCAGTGGTATTCTTAAATACCCTCTCTCTGAGGCTTCATTGAAGGAATAAAGAGCAGTAGACAAGGGTACAGTGGTCATTGTAATCAGAAGAAAATCATCTCACTCCCCCCTCTATTCCTGTGAAGATTCTTCTTTATTCCAAGAGATTTCCTTTTTACTAAGATGCTTTAGGTGACACCTGACGTTTTGATGAATGAATTGGACTTTAAATTTAGAGAAGCTTATGTTTTATTAATGTAGCCAAAGATGTTTTAAGGTAGTACTTTGGCTGTTTGCTATTTCTACCCAAGTAGAAAAAAATAATAAAGAGGCTTATCTATCTGTTGGTATCAGTGAGTTATTTTGTTTGTCGGTTAATAATCACACTCAGCTAACTGGGAGAGATGACGATTATGAAATAAGTATTCTTCTCAGGGTCTCCAGAGTAAGTCATGGGATGTTCCAAGCTTCATCCTTGACATCGTTGTGTCACCTTTGAGTCATCTTTCAAAGTGGCTTCTCTGTGTCCCCACTGAGGGAGTTGACAGTGAGAGTGTCTGGATTAGTTGAGAGTGTAAGTTAGCTGCCTTTGTAGCAGCAGAAATTATTTGAACGACCAAATACTCACTGTTATCCTCTTAAGTTTTAGACTTTGTTTGGGGTGGTGAAGATAAAGGAGGTAATTGCAAACAGTGCAGAAATGATCTTTGTTTGGGATTCTCAGCCCAATCAGTGAGTTGAACAGATTTTACTCCCGACAAGTGACTTCTTGTGAGGAATTGTTTTAAAAAATCCTAAAGACCCCTGGGTCTGAGAGGGTCGGTTTGTATGTAACATTCAGCTGAGAATTAAGCTGTTGGTACAAACAAGCAGGTGGGAGGGTTGAATTCCTCTTCTCAGCAGCCATAGTCCTCCGATTCCACATTGCCTGTTCTTGAACCAAACCCCTGGGCAGTTTTCCTGCAGATTCCTTGGCTTCCCAGCTGCGAGTGTACCCAGAGCCCAGGAGGCACATGGTCCACGGTAGTTGCTCAGTTAATATTGGGTTTTTTAAAAAATAGATTAAAAATTTTTTTTTATTGTGGTAAAAATCCCGTAACGTAAAACATATTACTTTAACCATATTTAACTGTACGGTTCAGTGGCACTAAGTACATTCACATTGTTGTGCAACTCTCACCATCATTCATCTCCCAAATTTTTCACCTTCCTGAACTGAAACTCTGTTCCCATTAAACACTAACTCCCTATTTCCCCTCCCCACCTCCACCCCCGGCCCCTGGCATCTACCAGTGTACCTTCCGAGTCTATGAATTTGACCGTTCTAGGTATCTCGTATAAGTGGAATCAAACAGTATTTGTCTGCACCTAATGTATATTGGACTTCATTTTTAAAGTTAACTCTAATAAATGTCCTGCAAACAGATTGTACCTTCTTTTTTTCCCCCCCGCTGTGCTATAAGTTGGCCCTCATCAGCCACCTACTTGTACATAGTAGTGTACATACGTCAATCCATCCTACCTGCCCCTACCCCCTTGGTGTCCATATGTTTCTTTCCTACGTCTGTGTCTCTATTTCTGCTTTGCAACTAGGTTCATCTGTACCATTTTTCTAAATTCCACATATATGCATTAATATATGATATTTGTTTTTCTCTTTCTGACTTACTGCACTCTGTATGAGAGTCTCTAGGTCTATCCACGTCTCTGCAAATAGCGAAGTTTTGTTCCTTTTTATGGCCGAGTGATATTCCATTGTAAATATATATGCCACATATTCTTTATCCGTTCCTCTGTTGATGGACATTTAGGTTGCTTCCATGTCCTGGCTAGTTGCTCAGTTAATATTTGTTGAATGAGTGAGTGGATGCGGCCTGAAACATCAACGTCTGGAAGAGAGAACCTTTGAAGGTACCTTCATAGGGATCTGTATTATTTAATTCTCTTTTTTGGCCGCTCTGCACGGCTTGCAGGATATTAGTTTCCTGAGCAGGGATTGAACCCTGGCCCTTGGCAGTGAAAGCATGGAGTCCTAACCACAGGACCACCAGGGAATTCCCTATTACTTAATTCTTTATGCAGACTTATGTTAGGTTGGAATTGCTTTGCCCTTTCCTTATTCTTCCATGGTAAGTGTCATCCTTGGCTTTCTGAACCATAGACTACACCAGAATCCTTTTTTTTTTTGGAATTGTCTAGTTTATTTAAATATAATGAATTACGTTGACTGATTTTCTAATATTAAATAATCTGGCGTGCCTACAGCAAACCCTTATGATGTTTTTGTGTGTGTTTTTTTTAAATTGAAGTATAGTTGATTTACAATGTTGTGTTAGTTTCTGGTGTATAGTAAAGTGATTCAGTTATACATATATCCTTTTTCATACTCTTTTCCATTATGGTTTATTACAGGATATTGAATAGAGTTCCCTGTGCTATACAGTAGGACCTTGTTGTTTATCCATCTTATGTATAATAGTTTGCATCTGCTAATCCCAAACTCCCACTCCAGTCCAACCCTCCCCCCGTCCCCTTCCTCCTTGGCAACCACAATAGGCCAGAATTCTCCATGGCAAGCTTTGAGTTAACCCAGGGTTTCTCCCTTCAGCGTTACTGACACTTTTTTTTTTTTAACATCTTTATTGGAGTATAATTGCTTTACAATGGTGTGTTAGTTTCTGCTTTTTAACAAAGTGAATCAGCTATACATATACATATGTTCCCATATCTCTTCCCTCTTACGTCTCCCTCCCTCCCACCCTCCCTATCCCACCCCTCCAGGAGGTCACAAAGCACCGAGCTGATCTCCCTGTGCTATGCGGCTGCTTCCCACTAGCTATCTACCTTACGTTTGGTAGTGTATATATGTCCATGCCTCTCTCTCACTTTGTCACAGCTTACCCTTCCCCCTCCCCATGTCCTCAAGTCCATTCTCTAGTAGGTCTGGGTCTTTATTCCTGTCTTACCCCTAGGTTCTTCATGAAATTTTTTTTTCTTAAATTCCATGTATATGTGTTAGCATACGGTATCCGCCTTTCTCTTCCTGCCTTAAATCCTTTATTATGGGGAGAGGGGATCCTGAACGTGGGAGGGTGTTTAGCAGCATCCCTGGCCTCTAGCTCACCCCCCCCAAATTGTGACAACCAAAAGTGTTTCCAGACAATGCCAGATGTCCTGTAGGAGTGATGAGAAGCCTTCATTTAGCCTCACCCCAAATTTCTGCTGCAAATGAACTGTCTTCCGTGGAGCAGTAGTGCTAACTGAGCAGGCCTGCCTTGGAATTCTGGGCCTTCTCTTCTCTTCCTTCTTCCTGAACCACTGATTGGGTTTCCAGGAGGGGCCAGGCTAGAATAAACAGCTTTCTGAAAGAGCCCGGTTGCTTGTGCAGCGAACATGATTCCACACCCACTCACTGTAAATTGATAGAAGGTGCTTCAGAACTCAGAAGAGTTTGGAAAGCTTTTCTAGTGATTTCCTTTCCCCTCCCACCTGTGCCACAGCAGAAGAGAAATGACTGGCTGGAATCTCTTCTGCCTCCCCCTTCCTTTCTTATTCCTCTGGGATAGATCGCAGTTGGGGAGGAGATGGCTGTGGAGAGGAAGGGATGCTTGAAGTAGTGGGTCTTGGAGATCCCAGACACAGGTTCTTATGCAGGATGAAAGGACATCTATATATGCTCCTTTATTTTCATTTATTCATTTAGCAAAGTTTTTGAGAACATTTATGATGCCCATGGCTGAGGTGTGCCCTTGTCGAGAAACAGAAATCCACAGACACATTGTTCACAGTTAGCAGGGATGCGTTACTTAGCAAAAGGTTTCCCTAAAGGACGTTTTCAAACAGTGAGCTCACAAACTTCTCTAGTAAAGAAACTTCCTAGGAATAGCTTTTGGAGCTATACACTTGACTCCTGAGTGGGCTTATTAGTACTTCATGGTGCTGGTATGTGCAAATACAAATGATTTTTTTTTTTTTTTAAATGCTGATGGGTTTCGTTTGTAAGTCACTTTTAGAGTAGACGGTAGGCTAATCCCAAATGGCCACCCCATCTCCGGCCTATCCCACCGGGCCTGCCATTGGCGACTTGAATCAAGGTTAAGAGCCTGAGGATTACTGAGCAAAACCCAGTTTATTTCGGGGGAGGTTTCATAGCTCAAGCGGAGAAAACGGGAGGGCATTGAATAGCTCACCTAGTGACAAGGAAATCGCATGTTTCAGGATCCTCCAGGTTTCCAGTGTTAGGAAGGGTTTGTGAGGTGAGGGGGGGAGGTTTATGGAGAAGGACAATCTTTCTACTTCTGTGTGCCCTTTCAGACCAGACCATGAGTAGATGTTGCTTATGTGGTTTCCAGTGATAACTGGAACAGTGGCTCGTAGTATAATTGAATTCATGGTGAGCAACTTCTGTTTGATCCTCCCAAGATAGTAAAGGTCAGGTCAGCAATTCAAAAATGACCCACTTGGAAGAGCTGTATAATTTGGTTGTAAAAGTTTATTCTAGAATGGAATTCTTTTTCATAATCTTTTGCATTATGGTTTATTACAGGATATTGAATATAGTTCCCTGATATTGAATATAGTTTATTATAGGATATTGAATATAGTTTCTGTTACGGTTTATTATAGGATATTGAATATAGTGTAAGACCTTGTTGTTTATCCATCCTATATATAATAGTTTGCATCTTCTAATCCCAAACTCCCAATCCATCCCTCTTCCACCCCCTCTCCTCCTTGGCAACCACAAGTCTGTTCTCTATGTCTGTGAATCTGTTTCTGTTTCATAGGTAAGTTCATTTGTGTCATATTTTAGGTTCCACATGTAAGTGATATCATATGATATTTGTCCCTTTCTGTCTGACTTACTCCACTTAATATGATAATCTCTAGGTCCATCCATGTTGCTGCAAATGGCATTATAGATTGAAAAGATTTTAAAAGGAAAAAAGTTGGAGGGGGCGGGGGTAGGGTGGGGAGGGCATAGAGCATAACATTTTCTGATGTCTCAGAGCATCAGTTTTATTCATGAATATGAATCCGTGCTAACAATTTAGTAAATAGCTTTCTGAGATTTGAGAAGATTACAATGCAGAACTCTTCTTTTTGAAGGGAACACATTTCTCCCCAGTACACTCAGATCATTGACCGGGAGTTATAAGCCCTTTGCAAATGGTCCAGATTCTTACCTCCAGGAAAAGCCTAGTCTTCCTGGCTTTGGAAGAGGCTTGGGCAAAGAGATTTCTCACTGTTCTTCACAAGTCTATCCTGAGTGTCTACAAAGTGCCTAGTCTGAAATAAAACACTCCAGTGTTGAGTGTTTCTCCTTTTCTTAAGCAGCTGGAAAAAATCAGGTGAGTTGCATTAAAACAATGAATCCACATGTGTATGAGCCATTGAACTCTGTTAAGTGTTTCACTGAGCGTTGATAAGGATGCTGACTGAGTCGTAGCCTCTCATGAAGGAGGGGACCACTGCAGTTTTTTCCGTGTTGTCGGGAGAAGCAGAGGGAATAGAATCCACATGGGGAGCTCTCTTCACATCCCAGCAACGTCTCTGCTGGCAAGTTACTCACCTCTGTGAGCCTCTGTTTTCTCATCTACAAAATGGGGGCGAATATAACTGCTTTTCAGGATGGTCATGAGGATGAAATGAAATAATGAATATCTAGCATCTAGCCCTTTGCCTGGCATCCATAAATGCGCCTTTATTTTCATTTATTCACTTCGCAAACTTTTTGAGCATGTACCAGAATATACAGATAAGTGATGGGGGACAAGACTTCATTTTTTTCTTTATTAAGTAGGAAATGTGGAGTAATCTGTTATTCATAAATTTCAGTATTTATAAGACATTGTAAAAAAGAAAAGCAAGAATAGAAAGATAAGAAGATTCTTAAAAATTTCTTAGCCTACTATTTAATAGGATTGAATCTTCTGAATCTGCAGGAAAACACAGAAGAAATTAATAATAAACTTCAGTCTGACATATTTTCTAATTCTATGCAAAAATGAGTAAAGTCTAAAATACCATTTGATACTGTGCATGAATTACTACAAGACAGTGTACAAATTATTTGTATTGGGAAACGGGTTCTTGCCTTCAAATCTTACAGACTGGAGGGAGAGGAAAGTGAAATAATATGGCTCTGGAGTGGTGAGTTTCAGGTCAGAAGCTGGAGGAGTAATAAACCACAGGAAGTGGGTGGAGGGGAGGTTTGCATTTCAGGCAAAGGCACAGTATAAGCACAGCAATGTACGCGAGCTGTTACTGGAAGGTCATCCAGCTTGACTGGAACATAGCGTCATAGAAATGTACAGGATGAAGTTGGACTGTGAATGGAAACTGACATTATGCTCTGGTCATTTGAGGTGTGTCATCAGGAGGGCCGTTAATGCAGAAATGCCACCTTACTCATCCAAGGCCCAGTCTGAGCGTCACTTCTCCCAGGGAGCCTCCCTGACCGCGTTGGATCCGGTGAGGTGTCCTTGCTTGGGCTTCCATGGTGCTGTCACTTCCCATACATATTGTCATGGCTAGTTTAATCGTGTGGCTGAAACCTACAGGTGGAAAGCTCTGCGAGGGCAGGGCTCTTTCCCATGTCGCCAGCCCCTCAGTGTGGTTCTTGGAACGTAGAACTGTGATGATTCTATCCCCAGATCACAGAGTGTCCCTGGCACCTAAATCGATAAACATTTGTTAAATGTACTAACGGAAGGCCATTTACACGCAGCAGAAACAGTTCCTAAGCATCTCCATTTCTGTGGGGGTCTTCCAGAATTATCCTGCATAGAACACTTCTGATTGCCTTTCTCAGTCAAGAAGTGGGACGCCCACTGCTCGGTCACCTAAAAACACTGACAAGCAATCTCACTGCTAGAACTTAATTAGTCAGTCTCACGTCAGAGTGTTTTGCCTCATTCTGATAACCTCACTTTAAAAGCAGTTTGGGGGCTTCCCTGGTGGCGCAGTGGTTGAGAGTCCGCCTGCCGATGTAGGGGACACGGGTTCGTGCCCTGGTCCGGGAAGATCCCACATGCCGCGGAGCGGCTGGGCCCGTGAGCCATGGCCGCTGAGCCTGCGCGTCCGGAGCCTGTGCTCCGCAACGGGAGAGGCCCCAACAGTGAGAGGCCCGCGTACCGCAAAAAAAAAAAAAAAAAACAATTTGGAAGAAATGAACAGGGAAGAAGAGAAAATGGATCAGTGGGATTTAAAAACATGTTCTGTAGGCAAGGTTTAAATATTGGGGGAGAGAGAGGTGAATCAGGCAAACAGCATGTCTTTATGAGAACAATTGGAGTGGACGCCTTCCCAGCTCACTGTAACCCTCTTAACTGCCCTGCACCGTGTCTTCAGGGTGTGCCCTTAGCGTCACCTTCCTCTTGGACACCATAGATTAGATTGGGGTGGACCCTTGATCCACAGTCACTTGATCAATATCTCCCTCCTGGAATTTGAGATTAAAACCAGGAGATTGTGGTCTAGTTGGTGTGGTCTTTTAAGTGGAGGAGAAGCTATGAGGGAGCTAGCCTGGCTTTCGTGTGGAGGGAGAGGCAGAGAAAGCTGGTCCACGTAGAGGGAAGAATAAAGCAGGTGTGTAAGCAACCCAGAGAGGGCCTTGACGTTTTCCTGCACTCCATGCTGGGTACCGTTTCCCTCCAACATCAAGATCTTGCTGTAGTGCCTCCTCCGAGCTCCAGGAGACACCACTGTTGCAAGGGAACAGTCCCTTCCTGTGAAGTGAGCGGAAGCTAAGTTTTGTCCCGTGCAACTGCAGACTCCTAGCTGAAGAAGATTTCTGAGCCACTTCTGCTCAGGCCCACGCAGGACAGAACAAGGATGTACATAAACAAAGACTTTTTCATTGGAAATGAGAAATCCCTTCCTGACTGCTGAGATAAAGAAGGTCCTGGAGCCTCCGTCACTGGGGAGCTGCAAAAAGAGGTGGACACCCAGCACCCCAGGTGCATTGAGTATTTCCTTACCCTGTGTCAGGGAATTGAAGTCGATTTTTTTTTAATACATGATGTCTTTTGGTTCAGTTCTTTGGTGAATGTGCATTGATCAGTAGAGTGATAGACCAGTTTTGTTTTCTTATCTTATTGCAAAGCCTAGAAAGGGACTGGGGCAATTAGGAATCTGGTCAGTTCTTTTGGTTAATGATGGTGACAAGCCCTTGAACAATTGCCTGGAACGTGGGCACATTTTTCTCTTATGCAGCTGGAGGTAGCCTTAATTTATGACAGCCTTCGAGATGGTAGGAAATAAATTGCTTCTCTCAGGTGATTTGCAGCCCCGAAGGCTCAAGGCTGTTACGGAGCCCTGCGACAGAGAGATATTCAGTGTAACCTCTCAGAACCGTTTTCCTGTTGTGATACGTGTTTTCTGTGACGTTCACGTTTGCTGCTTGTCAGTCTGCTGCACATCACCCATAGTACTTGACTAGATAAGAATTTCTTAGGAGAGTTATTTTTATCCTTTTTCATCATCGAGTTTGTACCATGTAGTGTTGTAAAAGCTTGCATATATCCTCAGAGTTTTATTCAGAAGGGCCAGAAGAAAGATGCTACTTAATGAATACCATCTTTCCTTCCTTCATTTTCTTTTTAGAAATTGTTTGCTCGTTTTCAGTGAATGTATATGAAGATGTCCTGTCCTTAAAGAAAATATATAATTATGATCGTAGGTATGAAACAGTTCGGTTTTGTTTGTGCAGTGTTCGTCTCACGCCGTGCACGTGTGAGAGTTTAAGAAACACTCTTTATCGACAAGTGCGTTATGCTGGCATTCGATACCGAGGAAGGACTTGAACTTCCCACCTCTATACCATTTTTTTAAGAGAAAGAATGAAATCGTTTGAAGACCATTTAAATGCCATAACCCAGAGCAGCAGATTTCAAGGGTTTATCCAAACTCTTTCCTTTGAAGTCAGCATTTGGTTTTATTAAATCTTTAACGTGAACATTTTTGGTAGGTGTATCTGATTTTATGCTGTCGGTGTGTTTTCAGTTCCATGTCAGTGAAATTTATGTAATTCGAATTTATTCTAAAAACACTAGGAAAACTAGTAGTGGTGCATGTGTCATTGTGTTTGTTCTGTCTGTAACCTGCATGTGTCTTGTGTTTCTCTCAGAATACATGGAAGAGTTTCAGTGTGGTGGCTGGAAGGTGGAGAGAGGAACACCTTCAGACCAGACCCCAGTGCCACAATTCTCCCTCTTGAGGAGCCTGTAGGCCAGGCAGGGGCTTCAGAAAACACTGTATGAAGTTTCAAACACTACTCATGGAAGGGTTCATTGGCCAGTGGTTTGGAAACAGATCAAACAATGGAACCTGCTGTGAGTGCATATTCGTTGATCCATTCATCCACCCATCCATCCCTCCAATCACTCACTCGCTCACTCATTCATTCAGACATCAAATAGTTCACTGCTTCTAATAGGCAGTAAATATTTTCACTGCTAAGATAAACATACACTCCATATATGGCGTATTTCCTAGAAAATTACAGAGCAGGGAGACAAGACAGACATCTCCTCCTCCATGAAGTCCCACACTTTCCTTGTTTTGGGGCCATCTCACAGGTGGATTACATGTTTCTTTTTGGTGCCTCCCCAGCTAAACATCTTGGGGTATTTTGGGTGCACATTGAGCAGCCTTACACTAAACTCTAGTATATACATGTTATTGCATAATATTTTATTACGGGCACCATGAACAGCTAGTTGGCGTCAGGATAGGGTCTGAGCCTCAGGGAAGTTGTTTTTCTCTTCCTTTGGAAACTTCAGTTCTGCTGTTGTAGTGAGAGTTCTAATTTGTTCTTTTGTTTTAGCCCAGGCATGAAACATTTTTTCTTTTTCTTGTAATCATGCAACAACAAAGATTTTTGACTGAGTTGATGAGATTAAGCTACTAAGCCCACACGTTGTTTTTTCCCTAATGTTTTCTGCTGCAGGCATTCCGTTTCTTTCCAGCTCTGAACAAAGCTAGCCTGAGACCTGAGACGTTTTTCTTCCTCTCACTAGGGTCCTAACAGAAATAGCAGTAGACTGGATTTCAAGGGAGTGGGGATTTGCTTCCAGCTCTGCGTGTTCTATCCCGTGTTGCTGCCTGTTCTGCTTATATGCTGTTGCTCCAGTTCCTTTAAGAGAAGATCCCCACGTCCGTAGAAATACTCCTTTAAAGCTATTCTCTTGGTTGTTCAGCTTAAGAGTCATAACACTGTCCAGTTCTTCTAGATGTGAGGGGAGTGATATTTCTAAGAGGCATCTCTACTTTTCTCTGTTAATAAAAATCAAAACGGGGCTTCCCTGGTGGCGCAGTGGTTGGGAGTCCGCCTGCCGATGCAGGGGACGCGGGTTCGTGCTCCGGTCCGGGAGGATCCCACATGCCGCGGAGCGGCTGGGCCCGTGAGCCGTGGCCGCTGAGCCTGCGCGTCCAGAGCCTGTGCTCTGCAACGGGAGAGGCCACAGCAGCGAGAGGCCCGCGTACAGCAAAAAAAAAAAAAAAAAATCAAAACGTCCTGATTTACGTGCCTGTTACTTTGAATATACATATATGTATATATGTATTTTATTGAAATATAGTTGATTTACAATGTTGTGATAGTTTCAGGTGTCCAGCAAAGTGATTCAATCATATATATTATATATATATATATATATATTTTTGTTTTGTTTTGTTTTGTTTTCAGATTCTTTTCCCTTATAGGCTATTACAAAACATTGAGTATAGTTCTATGTGCTATACAGTAGGTCCTTGTCGGCTATCTGTTTTATACATAGTAGCGTGTTTATGTCAATTCCAAATTCCTAATCTGTCCCCTGATCCAATCGTAAGTTTGTCCTCTGTGTCTGTGGGTCTGTCTCTATTCTGTATACAAGTTCATCTGCATCATTTTTTTTTTTAGATTCCACATATAAGTGATATCATACGATATTTGTCTTTCTCTATCTGGCTTACTTCACTCAGTATGATAATCTCTAGGTCCATCCACTTTGCTGCAAATGGCATTATTTCATTCCTTTTTATGGCTGAGTAGTATTCCGTTGTATAAATATACCACATCTTCTTTATCCATTCATCTGTCGATGAACTAAATTTAGGTTGCTTCCATGTCCTGGCTATTGTGAATGGTCTGCAGTGAATGTTGGGGTGCACGTATCTTTTCGAATTATGGCTTTCTCCAGATATATGCCCAGGAGTGGGATTGCTGGATCATATGGTAGCTGTGTTTTCAGTTTCTTAAGGCACCTCCATGCTGTTCTCCATAGCGGCTACACCAACTTACATTTCCACCAACGGTGTATGAGGGTTCCTTTTTCTCCACACCCTCTCCAGCACTTATTATCTGTAGACTTTTTGATGATGGCCATTCTGGCTGGTGCTAGGTGATCCTGGAACCACTTCCCCATGTGTGGATGAGTCTAAGACTCAGGGATGAGTTTGCACTAAAATATAGGATGAGGTTGAGTTGTTGGAGGACAGTGTCTAGCTCCCTCCTCCTTTCCTGTCTTGCTCGCCTCCTTCCTAGGCCCCCACCTTCTCTTTGAACTGCGCACATGGAAGTCGGAGCGTGGAGAGGAGGCTGTGCGTCTTTGGAACTGATGCTTCCTAATGGTCAGCAAGTGACCAAAAGTCCCTCGAATCAGTACCTAGGGACCTGGATTTCTCTACTGTTTTCTGTTGCTGTGGCTTCTGTAGGGGAGGGAGGTGGCTCAGTCAGCCGGGGTCCCTTGGCCACCTTGCCCTTGATGAAAGGCCAGGAGGTGACAAGATAATAGTTATCTTCTAGTGGCTTCCATCTCTGGTCCCAAGGCCTCAGCAGCATACTGAGACTGCCTCATTTTCTGTGTAGAGGTGTTTGTGTTGCTTTGGGGGAAACAGAATAAAGAGAAAACACACTGTTGTTTTCCTTTACATTTTACTCTCTGAATAGTACCTCACTTCTGACATTTCTGGTCACCCAATGTGTGGTAGTTTTTCCCATACCAGACAATTCTGTGACACCAGCTGGGTGTGCCACAATTTAACTCATTTCTGACACTGTGTATCTGGAGATGGCATCAGATCCCACAGGCTAAGGGCTCTGTCCCACAAGACTGCCCCTCACTTCAGATGCCAGTCACTAGTAGAGATTCCTACAGTCCCCTCCTTGGGTTCATTTAAGTTGCTAAAGTGGCTCACAGAACTCAGGAAAACAATTTACTTACTAGATCATCTGTTTATCATGAAAGGATGTAACTTAAGAACAGCCCAGTGGAAAGATGCGTAGAGCAAGGGATGTGGGAAGGGGCACAGAGCTTCCATGCTCGCTCTGGGTGCACCACCCTCCCAGCATCGCCACATGCTATGTCCGTCAGTCTGGAACTTTCCAAACTCCCTCCTCTTGGGTTATTTTGGAAGCCCCGTTACCTAGGTGTGACTGATTAAATCATTGGCCAGTGGTGGTTGATTCACCCTCCAGTCCCTCTCCTCTCCTGGAGATGGGGGTAGGTGGGACAGAAAGTAAGAACCCTCTAATGAATTGGTTCCCCTGGCAACCAGCCCCCATCCTTAGGGGCTTTCCAAAAGTCACTTCATTAACATAAACTCAGGTGTGGTTGAAAGAGGCTTGCTGTGAATAACAAAAACATGTTTCCTGTTTTTATCACTTAGGAAATTCCAAGGGGTTTAGGAGCTCAGTGCCAGAAATGGGGATGAAAACCAAATACATATTTTTTACTATAAATCACAATATCACCCATAGGTATGAAAGACATTTTGGAGGCAATTGGAGGAAATTTGAATGCCTACTGTTTATTAAATTATTTTATGGAATATTGTTATTTTTCTTGGGCTTAATAATATTAGCGTGGTCACATAGGAGGATGTCCTTATTCCTAAGAGATACTGAAGTATTTAGGGATAGAGTGTTGTTATGTTTGTCATGTACTTTAAGTAGTTCAACAAAATCAATTATAGATCGATAGTTAGGTTGAATGACAGATGAACAGAATGTGGCGAAATTGTAATTTTTGGTGAATCTGAATAATAGATATATGTGTGTTCATTGGACTGTTTTCTCAGCCTTTCGGTAAATGTGAACATTTTTGAAATAAAAATGTCGTTGTTTCAGCCAATGGCATAGCATAGCCCAGGCCTTAAAGGGTTAGAGTTATTGTAACCGAGACCCTACCTTAAGGGGCCTCCCCAGGACAGACCCTTCCCCCATATCCTCTGCTGTAGCTCCTCTCTGAAGCACCCAAATAATACTACCTCATGCATATTTCCTGAGTAGTTCTACAGATGCTAAAACCACCACCAAATGGAAGAAATTCACTACTCAATGATCAGGAGCCCCCAGACCTACTGGCACCTAAAGACCCCTGTGACACCGCCCTGTTACCTCACCATCAGCCAATCAGAGAATTGTGCACAAGCTCATCACATACCCTGCAACCCCCCATTCCTTCACCTGGCCTTTAAAAATGCTTTGCTGAAACCCTTTGGGGAGTTTGGGGCTTTTGGGGCATGAGCCGTCCGTTCTCCTTGCTCGGCCCTGCTACAGGCCTTTCTCTGCTCCAAACTCTGACGTTTCGGTTTTTTTAGCCTTGCTGTGCATTGGGCACAGGGACTTGTAACATTATTATATCAGAATTTATCCAAAAAGCAGGGAGGATTGTGTGCACTCTGACATGTTGTCTCAGGGAAGGTGGAGGTTCTACACTTCCCAGGCAGTGCTGTCACTGGTTCCCTCCAGCATTTCAGTGCTTGTGCGGTCTTCAGGCAGGACTGAACCCAAGTGTTATGGTCTGAGTGTTTTTGTCCCCGGAAAATGTGCATGTTGAAGTCCTAACCCCCAGTGTGATGGAATAAGGAGGTGGGCCTTTGGGAGGTGATTAGGTCATGAGGTGGTGCCTTCATGAATAGGGTTAGTGCCCTTCTAAGAAGAGTGCAGAGAGCTAGGTCACTCTCTTTCTACCATGTGAGGACACAATGAGAAGATGGCCATCTACAGCCCAGAAGAGGGCTTTCACCAGAACCCAACTGTGCTGGCATCCTCATGTCAGACTTCCAGCCTCCAGAACTGTGGGAAATGAATTTCTGCCGCTCAGTCTGTGGCACCTGTGATAGCAGCCCAAACCGACCAAGACCCTCAGGGGCATCTGCCTTGGTCCCCATCCCCCACCTCTGGCCACATCACTGTCCCCCAAACATGCTCTTCAGCGGGATGTGTTTGTGGCATAGATCGTTTTCATCAATGTATACCTGTCCCCAGACTCATCCATTTGTATACGTGAAATATGTATGGCTTTTTGTATGTTAATCATACCTCAATATAAAGTGTGTTTTTTTTAACCTTTAATTTAATTTTTAAATTTTTTTGGCTTCACTGGGTCTTCATGCTGTGTGCGGGCTTTCTCTAGTTGTGGTGAGTGGGGGCTACTCTTCGTTGAGGTGCTCGGGCTTCTCCTTGGGGTGGCTTATCTTGTTGCAGAGCACGGGCTCTAGGCACGCGGGCTCAGTAGTTGTGGTGCACGGGCTTAGTTGCTTTGCGGCATGTGGGATCTTTCCGACCAGGGATTGAACCCATGTCCCCTGCATTGGCAGGCGGATTCTTAATCACTGCACCACCAGAGAAGTCCTGCGCTCTTGTTTCTTGACTCTTCCTTCCTTGTCTCTGCATCCCCTCTCTTCCCTGATTAGCAACTGTTTGAACCTGCTCCTTGGAACTCAGAGAAGGTAGTAGAGGCGGAATGAAGCCTATTTCCTGTAATCAAGAAATGGGGGACACAGAAAGGCTTTTGTGCCCAGGAGCCCCCCAGGGTTCTGTTAGGTTTCAACCACTCAGGGATCATATTACTTCTGCCTCAAGGTGAATGCATGAGAATTAAAGGCATTATTATAAGTTATGGGGGGGGGTTCCCTTGTTAAAAAAGGGAAGATCTTCTCCTTAAGAATAAGAAAAAGGGAGACCCTTTTGGAATCCTCAGTGGAACAGAGAAAGCAGAAATGCTAAAGTGTATTAAGGCCAAGGCTCCTTGAGCTGGGGGTGGGAGAGATCGATTGGTTTCAGAATCAAGTCTGCTTGCGAGGTTGCAGGAAGAGTATTGAGTGGGAGGCAAGAGTGGGGTTTGAATTTCAAACAGTTTTTATGAGAAGAAGCCTGTGTGAAGGTGCTAAGCTGAGGGAGGAGAGGTGACAGGTACCTTATAGAGCTGCTGTGGACATCTTTGTAGTTGTGTTGAAGAGTATTGGCACCCATTTCTTTTGGATATATATCCAGGAGGGGAATCCCAGGGTTGTAGTGTCACGGCAGACAAACTTGAAGGTGTTCCGCATTGATGCCCGCTTCTGATGTTCAACCCTTGAGTAATTCCCTCTTTCTGAGTGTGGGTGGGACCTGTGACTTGGTTCTAACCAATAGAATGTGACAGGTGATGGGATATCCCTTCTGTGATCGTGTTGTGTCACGTGAGATTCCATTTTGCCAGCAAAGTTGCTTTAGATCTTCTATCTCCAGCCTTGATGAAAGGATTGGCCATGTTGGGAGGCCTGTGTGACAAAGAACTGCAGGTGACCTTTAATACCTGAGGATGGCCTCTGGCTGGCAAAACGGAAGCTCTCAGCCTTACAGCCACAAGGAGCTGAAGGCTGCCCTGCAGCCATACGAGTGGAAAAGCAGATCCTTCCCTAGCTGAGCCTTGAGGTGAGAACCAGTCCTGGACCAAATCTTTGATTAATTATGTTGAACACTCAACCATGGTAGATTCAGCGTTTGCATTTCAGAGCTTGGCAGATAAGAGAAAATGCAGTTCCAGTTTCTAACGCAGCTCTTAAAGAAAATGAGGATTTCCTTTTGGGCCACAGGAGTACCCAGGCCTGGGGTCACACTTCTTAGGGAGCAGAATAGGTGACCAGGAGACTTAACGTGGCTTTCACTGCATTGTTTCCGTAAGACAGTTTTTAGGGCTTTGAATAAATTCCTTGCAGCCTTTGTGATGAGCAGCTCTGCAGAGATGGTGCCGACATTATAAATCTGGTGGGGAGCTCTTCTTGGGGGTGAGAGAGGAAATAGAAGTGGAGAAAATTTGAGAGGTTGTTGAGAGGACCAGCTCTGGGGAGTCGCCCCTTTAAGAGCAATTGATAAGGGAAGCTCCTGCACCCCAGAGAGAAGGTGCTTTATTCTACCACTGCCAGTTTCTCCTGTACACAGTCGTCCCTGGGAGCAGCTGATCAGGTGTCAGAGGGGGAAGGACCCAGCTGTCCTTGGTCTCCATCCCCCTCTGCCAGGGCAGCAAGAGTTTCCTTTGACTTCTGGCGGGAAAGTGAGGTATGATTGGCTTTTTGATTTTTTTTTTTCTCTTCTCGCTGCAAAGAGGTGTTATAATTTCCCACCCGGCCAGCTGTGGAAGCCAGAAGTCTGGGACAAGGACCGTTGAACAACCCACTCATAGAACCCTCGTACTTTTATGTGGTTCTCTGAGTACCTTTGAAGTTGGTAAGCTTTGCAACAGAGGATTATCCCAACACATACTGTATGATTCCATCTATATAAAGTTCAAAAGCTGGCACAGCTACTCTGTGGCGAGGAAGTTTGGAAGAGTGGTTACACTTAGGGTTTATGGGCTGGGAAGGGGCGTTAGGGAGCCTTCTTTCTGGTGTAGTGCAAATACTCCATGTGGGAATCTGGGTGGCAGGGTCTATGTGTGTAAAAGGGTCTATGGGTGTAAAAGTGTATCACGTGCTTTGCTGTTTGTGTTATAACACCGTAAACATCTCTTTTAAAAAGGTGGTCGCTGGGGGGAGGGGACTAGTCTCTATGGAGACGTTGGTGCCTGGATGGATCAGGTTGTTCATGGAGGATGGTGACCGTTGAGGACCTCTGGAAATCAGAACCGGAAATTACAGCTCTGGCTCTGCTGTTGTCATTGTCATGGTTCCACTGAAATCCTGAATAGCAGGGTCGCTCTAAAGCATAGTCCCACTTGTCTTGGACATCTAGATGTTTGTAAGTAGAAGCAGGTCTCATTTTTCCCTTTTTAAAGGAAGGCCACTTTTCTTCTCTTTTTTGCAAAGTCAACTCACAGATTTAGATACTGCTTTAGTGCAGTGGAAGTTCTGAAGAAGCGTGTGCCTAAGGAAAACCATAGGTTTTGGCTCTTTTTTTTTTTTTTTTTCTGTACGCAGGCCTCTCACTGCTGTGGCCTCTCTCGTTGCGGAGCACAGGCTCCGGACGCTCAGGCTCAGTGGCCATGGCTCACGGGCCTAGTGGCTCCGCGGCACGTGGGATCCTCCCGGACCGGGGCACGAACCCGTGTCCCCTGCATCGGCAGGCGGACTCTCAGCCACTGCGCCACCAGGGAAGCCCTGGCTCTTTAAGTAATGGCGAGGGCATAGTAAAAATAATTGGGACTTTGGATATGACCCTTTGTGCCGTACCTCACCATCATTTTACTACTTACTAGTTTTCCCCGAGGAGATGACAGAGGTTGGTGAAGCACAAATTGCTTCACTTAAAAGTTTTATCCATGTTAATTGCGAATTGTTTATAGAAGAAGCAGCTAAAGCTAAGGGTTGAGGGCTTTTCTTTGTTTAAATTTCTGTGCTTCAGTTAACTCCAGACAACTTATTGTTGGCTATAATTTTGGATACCATTTTCTCTGTGAATTCTGGTCTTCAGAAAATTGCACACGCAAAGTGGAAGTTTGCAAAATGTAGTCTAAACGCCTGTTATCGAAAGAATCAGGTCCTGTTGCTCACCGCTTACAAAATTAATACGCACAGAAAGGAAAAGTGCCTTTAATCGGAATGTCGGCAATCTGGGGAGGTGGTGGACTCGGTGTCCCCCCAAAGCTACCTCCCAAGATTCTGCTCGGCCATGAAAGCTTTTAAAGGGAAACAGGGAGGTCATCTCAGTGGATCATTGAGAATAGGGGGTCAGAGTCGTCGCCATACCCCACTGCGTGCAGGCGTGTGTGCAGGCTTGTTGACGTCTTGTGATTTTCCCTAGATGTTATCTTGTTCACACAGTTTGGCGACACAGTTTGTTCGCAACATTACTGAAGGGGAAGCTAGGGAAGAGATCCGGCCATCTGTTCATTACTTATTCTTCATTTCCACTTTGACCTGCAGAAAGAACCGACAAGTTAGGCAAAGTAACGTGTGATTTAAAGATTTGAAAGCTGTGCTTGGGCAGGAGATGAGTAGAGCATGGGGGTGCCGTGTTTAAAAGTTAGTTACCATATAGCTTTGCTAAAGTGACAAGAAAAGGGGCTTCCTGCTGAGGGTGGTTTCCTGCAAAGAGCTGCTAACAAGCCTGTGATTTTTTAAAAAATTGCAAAATATACTCAATATACTTAGAGCCATACTTTTAATACTATTCTTTACATGTTAAGAAGGATGATAGAGGATATCAATTATTCATCTAAGGAGTTGAAGTATGTCCTCAGGTTCAGATGTGCCCAGGCTATAGAATGGATACATATTTTATCCTGTGAATCACAAGTGGCCTCTATCCATGGGAGCTTCCCTGAGTAAAGTTTTTTTGCGGTACGCGGGCCTCTCACTGTTGTGGCCTCTCCCGTTGCGGAGCACAGGCTCCGGCCGCGCAGGCTCAGCGGCCATGGCTCACGGGCCCAGCCGCTCCGCGGCATGTGGGATCTTCCCGGACTGGGGCACGAACCCGTGTCCCCTGCATCGGCAGGCAGACTCTCAACCACTGCGCCTCCAGGGAAGCTCCCCAAGACATTTTTGCTGCTTGTGTTTCCATTACGTTTGCTACTAGATCTTTTCTATGCACTTGACTTCCTTATTCATTCATTCATTCATTCATTTATTTATTTATTCATTCATTCATTCATTCATTTATTTATTTATTTATTTATTTATTTATTTATTTATTCATTTATTCATTTATTCATTTATTCATTTATTCATTCATTTATTGATTGATTGATTGATTGATTGATTGATTGATTGATTGTTGGTTGGTTGGTTGGTATGTATGTGGGCCTCTCACTGTTGTGGCCTCTCCCGTTGCGGAGCACAGGCTCCGGACGCGCAGGCTCAGCGGCCATGGCTCACAGGCCCAGCCACTCCGCGGCATGTGGGATCTTCCCGGACTGGGGCACGAACACGTGTCCCCTGCATCGGCAGGCAGATTCTCAACCACTGCGCCACCAGGGAAGCCCGACTTCCTTATTCTTAAAAGAAGTCTTTATAAAGCCACTTATGTCATCCAGATAATTTCCCTGATACTAACTAGTCAGCTAGATGGGTTACACTATTGAGTTACACAGCCCATATGTATTTAAGTTGCTTTTAAAAAAACTACCATCAGGCAAGATAAAAATTAAAATTTTACCAGGAATATTTTAATGAGCTGTTTAAAAAGTTTTTAAAATTTTTTATCTTATATTGGAGTCTAGTTGATTTACAGTGTTGTGTTAGTTTCAGGTGTACAGCAGAGTGATTCAGTTATACATATACATGTATCTGTTCTTTTTCAGATTCTTTTCCTATATAGATGATTACAGAACATTGAGTAGAGTCCCCTGTGCTCTACTGAAAATGAGCTATTTTAAAAAGACATTCTCTGGAATTCCCTGGTGGTCCAGTGGTTAGGACTCCACGTTTTCACTGCCTAGGGCCCGGGTTCGATCTCTCTTCTGGGAGCTAAGATCTCATAAGCCACGCAGTCAAAAAAAAAAAAAAGGCATTCTCATTGAAGTAAAATATCCATAATGAAATGAGTGTAAGTTTTAAGTGTGTAGCTCAATGGATGAATTTTTACCAAACGAATATACTCGTGTTTTCCATATCCGGATCAAGACACAGAATGTTATAGGCATGTAGACTTTATTTTTGTGACACCTGCATGGGTGCTCTCCTCAATTTTAAAGTGATCAAAAAAGCCACAAGCTTTCATTCTGTTGCGAAGGTGGCTTCCTGCAGACGTGAAAGATGTTCTGATGAAAATCTGGCTGTATCCTGTCCTTTATAAGGAAGCCTTTTGTATAGCACTGATATTTGCTGCAATGATCAAGGAAGGCATCTTTCATACATTGTAATATGAGCATCATATGAAAAATGGGATCCCATCACGCTCCTTGGAAGCTCTAGGTTTACTTTGTAATGTTAATGCCCCTTTGGAAGCGCTGTCTTCCAGGCAGATCTCTCTGCTGAAATTCCTATCTGTTCATGCATGTTTGCCCACCTGTTCCATTAGATGCCTTGACATTTTAATCATAGTTATTAAAACAAAGTTCCTCTCTGACAGAACCAATGTCTGGTAGTCTTTGTATCTGGTTCTATTGATTGCTTTATTTCTTGATAGCGGGTTGTTTTTCCCTTGCTTTTTTGTGTATCTAGTAATAGCTGATTGAATACTAAATACTGTGTGGATAAGGACAAAAGAGACTGGGTTATAGATGATGGATGCCCAGAAACGTGCACACATTTTCTTGTGTCAGGCCATTAGCATGGGGAGTTGAGCCAATCTGGCTGGGAACTGATTTGGGTTTGGGTTTTTTTGGGGGGGCGGGGGTTCCATTTTAACCCTCTCTCTCCCCCTGTGGCAGTGGCAGTGGATCTTTGCTTGTGTCCTGGGGTCCAGAGGATTTCCTACTTCACCCCCAGAGTGAGCTGGCTTTGTTACTCCTTCTGCCCTAGAAGCAAGAGATTGTTTTTCTTGGCGCTGGCATAAGAGAGTTTGCTGCCCAGTGGCTTAAGACTTTTTCTTTGTATGAGAGGAGGGATGGGGAAGTGGACAGGGGGCTTCGTGCCTGTCTCCCGGTAGCCCCTGGTCGCCTCCTAGGAGCCATTGCTGCCCTGAAAGGCTCTCTCTGTCTCCTGCCTGCCCCTAATGCTTCTAGAGAGCTACTTGGTAGAGGCTCAGGGAACAAACTCCCCTTGTGTCTGAGACTCCCAGCTCTTCCAAATTGATATACCAGTCTGTATTTTTCCTTTAAGAATTCATTAAACATTGAGGTGATTTCTTCTTACCCACTGGCTACACATCCTTCCTTCTAGGTTGCTGTGACCTGTCTGCAGTCCCTCGTGTTAGCCTAGTGAAGACAGAGATACATCTTAGGAAACGTTATTGACCTTTTGATAATTGTTTGTAAAAGGGGAGCAGACAAAGTGACATCTTCAGCTCAGGTCAAAGGAGTAAGCTTTTCCTGGTTTGGTAAATTTTTATAGGTTACTTACTGTCTGGTCTGTATCCTGTCTTCGCTACGTGTCTTGTAGTCCATGCCTGTCATTATCAAAACTTACGTCTCAGACCAAGACAGGAAGGGCTGGGGGGGCATTTGGTGCTTTCTTTCCTGATTCCCATCCAGAGCCTTGTTGTAGAGTTTTGTGATAGCAAGACCTGCCGCTTAGCACTGAATGATCCCTCTCTCTCCTCCCATCTACCCCCATGAAGCCAGCAGTTCACAACGTTTGGCACCAAATGCTTCCGCCACATCAAAATGAGACACTCCCAGAAGTTTCATAGAAAGGGAAAAAGATAAAGAACACCACCTTCATGCAGTAGGAGGCAAGGAAAAGCCTTTCGGTGAATTAGAAGGCCCTGTATGGGAGGACGTAGCCTTAGAAAAGGAGATTTTAGAAAGGGCATTTCTAAAAGGGCATTTTAGAAAGTGATTATCTTTGATAAAGGCTTTAGCCAGGATACAAAATGATCTGAACGTAAACTGAGTGGGTAAAGAGGGTTTAAACATTCAAGATGGGATATACCTTTTTGATTTAAAAAAAAAAGAAAGAGTAAGGAGAAAAATTGTCCAGGGCTGTCTGTCTGTAGATCTCTGCCCTAGTAAAGATAATCCCAGCCCGTCGGATTAGCTGTCTGTTTATGCTTGCCCATTATTTTGAAAATTAAGACTTTTCCTATGAATTTGAAGATATCAGTTATTTTGTATTAACACTAAAGTGCCCTGTTGGAATCATCTAACGTTTGGAAAAACAGGTTTGAGGTCCTCTGATGTCGGCAAAGAAGAGCCTTTGAAGTGTTTGGAAAAGGGAAGTGATAGGATCCTATGTGCGTTTAAGAAAGTCCGCTTAACCAGCATGGAGACTGGGCTGAAAGCATTGCCCGGTTAGGAAGCTTAAAATGCTGTAATTTAGGCAGAAGAAAATAAACATCACAACTAAGGCCAGGTCACTAGGGATGAGGAGAGGCTGACGTTCAAATTTCTGACTGGGGTGACCGGGTGATCTTCAGGTAATGAACAGCCATAATTAGTTGGAGGTAGTTTGCAGAATTCAGAAGAGAGGTTTGGGTCGACTCTTGTTACCAAACTACAGGTGACTAGAGATAAATGAAGTGTATCAGTGCCATTGCTCTTATAGATTAGTTGGTGTTCTTGGTCACAAGCAACAGCTATCCAATCTGTCAATCATATGCAAAGAGGTACTTTCTGGAAGAGCACTGAAGACTCATGTAAACCAAAGGTGATCAAATGGCCAAGCCTGAAAAACGGAAGTGATGCTGGGTCTCCAGATACTAGGAAGCAGAGACCACAGCAAAGTCCATACCTAAGAAGAAGGCCTGCAACTGATAAATCTGATCTCCAGTTGGTCTCTCTGTCTTTGCTTCACTTGCGCAAGATTTACAGACATCTGATTGGCTGAATCTGGGTCAGGGCATCTTCCTCTGGCTGTACCAGGAGGTAAGATGTTGAAGAATCTTGGGGCCCTAGCTTAGGTGGTTGGAAGATGCATTGAGAGTCACGCTCAGAATATTGCCTTCTGTCAAGATGATAGGCACTGAGAATTTCCCCCCAAATGGATTTTGGGATACTAATAGAGGGAATGGCTTTCAGAAAACAACAAAAGGGTCATTATAACTAAGGAAGGTACGGCCAAAGAGGAAAGAAAAGCTAAAACCAGGGTGGATGGATGGATGGATGGGTGGGTGGCTGGATGGGTGGCTGGACCGATGGATGTATAGACATACCGAGGTAAAGGAACTCATGTAGGCAAATGGAGTCAGAAAGACTGAAGGAGAACAAATAAAAGAATATAGGCTCATGGAAGCCAGGAAAGGAAAAGGTGATAAGCAGGACTGGTTAATAACATTAAATGCAATGTGGCATTTAAGGAAGATGAGGGCTAAAAAGCATCCGTTTGGTTTATTAGTAGATTACTGAACCTCAGAGCACCCACTCGCCATTATCGACTGTAGAATTTGGAATGGCAAGCATATCTATTCTTCCCAGTCTTTCTTAGGATGCTTCAGTTTCTTTCAAGTTACCAGGATCTCAAAAGTGGTAGCTAGTGCTTGGAACACTGAGCTAAGTGCATAAGTCCTACTTCACATCTAATTGGCTTCGATAATAGTACAAGTTAAGTATTGTTGGGAACTTTGGGAATCTCTATTTGCAAAGACGAGGTGACGTCTCAGGTTGTGTTGGAAATGTCTTTATAACATCGAATAGTAATGAGATGCGTGTGTCACAGAGAGTTGAAGAGCATCATTGCCACAGCTGGGAGGTGTCAGAGTGCCTGAATCACAGTCATGGCTCAGTCCTGCTCTGACACTTACGGCTTCACTTGTGGGAGAACCACTTACAGAAATCAGCGTGAATCCCATTTAGAAGAATGGTTCTTCACTTAGACTCTCTTGGGACCGAACATTTTTTGAAGCAAGGCCGAGCATGACATTCAGGGAGGAAGAAGCTGAGGAGCTCTAGAAACCACCAAAAGCTCAGAGGTCAAAGGCCACAGTGGCCTTTGTTTCCATATTTTAAAAATATTTTAGGGCTTCCCTGGTGGCGCAGTGGTTGAGAGTCCGCCTGCCGATGCAGGGGACACGGGTTCGTGCCCCGGTCCGGGAGGATCCCACATGCCGCGGAGCGGCTGGGCCCGTGAGTCATGGCCGCTGAGCCTGCGTGTCCGGAGCCTGTGCTCCGCAACGGGAGAGGCCACAACAGTGAGAGGCCCGTGTACCGAAAAAAAAAAAAAATTTTAAAGACCATTCTATTAAATTTAAGCAGTGCACACAAGGAATAACATAACATAAGTACCCTGCCCAATTTTCTGAAACTGCTCCCAGGAGGTGACCACTGTTTATATATTGATGTGAGCCTAACTCATTTATCATAGGCGTTTACACTCATATGCATGTATTCACACCTGTATTTTTTTAGAACGGGATCATAATTGGCACATTGTTGTGCTTTTTGTTCACCTAATAATACGCGCACACACACACACACACACACACACACACACGATAATGCTAGTACCTATCAACCATACGGTGAAAGAGCATCCTGTGCATACTGAACTTATTTCCATTTAATTGTTTGGGCTTGACAGAAGGAGACCCAGAAAAAGACAAAGAGGTGCAGAGATGCCTGCACTGAGATCAGGAATGAAACACGATTTAAGTGGTTGGGCTGATGCTTCCCCGCTGCTCTATCCGCTCTCCCCTCTGCCCCCCCCCCCCGCCACCCCTACCCGCCATCCCCACCAGGGCTCAGGCCCCGCATCCTTGCTGCGGGCGCTCGGCCTCGGCCACACTGAGCCTGAGTCTCCCTTCCTGAGGATCCCTAAGCAGGATTCCTAAGCACAGACCAACTCCTGCCTTTCCTACTCACCCGAGGAAACAGCCATCAGAGATCATTTGGACTAAGTCAAACCTCACTCCTATGGAAGGTGTATTGCCTCGGTCCCCCTGTTGGCAGGGGACTGTCGTTGATTTAAGCCTGTCCCCGGTGAGGGACAGTAAGGTCGTTTGCAGGTGTTGTTCTTTTGTTAACTGTTATTACACTTCTGCAGCCACCGTCCTGGCACGTTTATCTTCTGGATTTGTCTTTGGTGTTTGCATGAGACGGATACGTAGGAACGCAATTACTGGGCTGAAGGGAATGCATGTTAGTATTTACCAATAAGATGCTATCACCGCAGAATGCCTTCCAGAAAGCGTGTACAGATGTACAATGCTTGCAGTGAGTGTCCATGAGGATGCCCAGTTCCTTGGGTACTGGATAGGCCATAGCTTCTTTCTCTTTCTTTTTCCTCCATAAGAATTCTTGCCACCATAACACTCACTCGACTGGCTGCCGCACGGTGCCTGCATTTAGTGTAGGTGGCTGGAGCAGTTAAGGGAATGAGCTGTTCTCTTTCCACGCACCTTGTATGGATGTAGCTAAGGTACCGCGTCCCAGGCAGCACGCCTTTCTCTCATTTTTGTAACTATGGTATTTCTGTCCCTCCGTGATTCTACAGATGTTTTCATTATTCTTCACAGCACATCAGGGCCTTTTTCTGGAAAACTATTTAATTGGAGCTGTTGTGATCTTAACCTCATAACTCTGTTACTGGAATAAGTACAAGCTTTAAAATCTCATAACAGTTTGCTGGGAAGAGGGAAGAGGTGTGTCTTTAAAGCTACTATAGAAAAACTGCTGCTGAATGACTGTTTATTTAATGTGAATCTCTCCCATTAGACCAACCCCATTTGAGGACCCTCCGGAAAGGCAGGGATCACCTTCCTGTGCATTTTTGTACCCCGGCAGCTAGAACAGTGCTTGACAGATGGTCTGTGCTCACAGCATCTTGGTGGAATAAATTAATCAAATCAATTAAAGCTTTGTGGGTTTTGAAAAACCAATTATTCTACAAATTGGACACCCAGATGACTATCACAGCTACATGGTGGTCAAGTTGAGATCCACCCCTAATTATATCTGTGCTGCCAGTACTCAGACTATTTTTAGAACCCTTTGAAGGGAATTTCCTTGATAAATTGCATCACAGGAATACTCTTCTTTTGATTATCCTCCGGATGGCAAATCATTAACCTTTGAGGGTAGATTTTTTTTGACAGCTTTACTGAGGTATAGTTGATATTCAAAAAATTGCACACATCTAGTGTGTACAATTTGATGGGTTTGGATATATGCATATAGCTATGAAACCATCCCCTTATCAAGGTACTGGACATAATCCATCACCCCAAAAAGCTTCCTTGTGCCTCTTTGTTTTGTTTTGTGATTAGAACCCTTAATATGAAATCTACTCTCTTAAATTTTTTTTTTAAATTTATTTATTTATTGCTGTGCTGGGTCTTCGTTTCTGTGCGAGGGCTTTCTCTAGTTGTGGCAAGCGGGGGCCACTCTTCATCGCGGTGCGCGGGCCTCTCACTATCGCGGCCTCTCTTGTTGCGGAGCACAGGCTCCAGACACGCAGGCTCAGTAGTTGTGGCTCACGGGCCTAGTTGCTCCGCGGCATGTGGGATCTTCCCGGACCAGGGCTCGAACCCGTGTCCCCTGCATCGGCAGGCGGACTCTCAACCACAGCGCCACCAGGGAAGCCCCTCTCTTAAATTTTTAAGTGCACCATACAGTATTGTTAACCGTAGATACTGTGTTGTACAGCAGACCTCTAGATCTTACTAATCTTGTATAACTGAAACTTGAACAACCTCTAATTTCTTTCCCCTTCCAGCTCCGGGCAACCACCATTCTATTCTTTGCTTCTATAAGTACTATTCAGGTACTTCATATAAGTGGAATCATATAGTATTTGCCCTTCTGTGTCTGGCTTATTTCTCTTAGCATAATGTCCTCCTAGTTCATCCATGTAGTTACAATTGGCAGGATTTCCTGTTATTCACAGAAGCCATCATATGGAAACAACCCAAATGTCCATTGACAGGAGAATGGCGGCTAAATTTGGTTTTAGAAAATAGCCAAACATTGTTCTGAGGTAATTCAGGTGACGAAAATGGGAGACTATAGTGGATAAGGCTCTTTGACATTTGAAACAAACCTTGCTTACAAAGCAAGAAGACTATTGATCTCATTTGGAGTCTGTAGATCTCTATCAATCATCAGTAGTCCAAGGGGAATTTGGTAGTTATCTGAGTGAAAAATGGTGAAATAATCTTTTTCACAGATATTTTCCCAATTTGAAGAGTAAGATTACACATGATTTTTCCATGGTCTCATTAAATGATTAATTATTTTGTTTTTTAAAGCTTGGTTAGCTGATAACACAAATCATGTTTAGTTAACAGAATGAAAGTAGATTTGGCTAGTATGTTTATGTGTCATTTTCCTGTTACTATTTCTACTAAGTTTGCATTTTTCATTGTTTCAGTTGTATCCCTGATACTAAAAAATGGATAAGTGATGCAACTCTGGTTCATCGAAGTGTAAAAGCATGGTTAAAGGAATAACATAAATACTATGGTTTTAGGATAATCTGTTGAATTTAAAGAATGCAGAAGACCCCAGTGCAAATGTAGAACAAATTTATATGGGCTGGGCCATGTATATCTGTTAAGATGATAACTTTACATAAGCAAATGAAAGGAAAAGTGTAAAAAGATGAACCTTGATGAATAGCTAAAAATTGAAATTTGTTGGATAACCAATCCATTTGCCTCTAGGCTGAAGTGTGTCATGATAAAACTTCACAAATATTGGGATACATATATTTTTTAAAAATTCAGCATCAATTTTAATTGCTTCCTTAATTTGGGGGAGGTTCCTGCCATAGTTGTTTTATAGTTGTTTTTTGTTTTTGTTTCAGCTTCCTGGGTTGAACACTTGCTTCATCTATTTCTAAAAGTGATTCTGTTTAAAAATATGTATCTGAGGCGCTAAGTACCAATCTAATTACATTCTGTGTTTTGCTCTATGATGCTTATGTGGGCATTCAGTTGTAAATATTAGCCAATTACCTAATTTCTGTTGCGATTTCCAGTTTTCACTTTAGTTTCTGGGTCAGGGCTTCCACATTGAGTAGGAAGCGTGACACCTTGAACCTCACGTCTGGGAAAGAGCAGGTTCCAGTCCTTGGGGTTGACTTTGGTGACACCCAGGGTCTGGGGCAGGCATCTAGAGTCTGTTGTTGGTCAGTTTCAAGCAAAGTCCATTGACCTGCTGTAAATCAGTCCTTTCCAGAGAAGCACAGAGTACTTTTTTTCCACCGCGAGAGGGTTGAATTTTGTTGCTAATGGCAGAGAAGAGATCCAAACTGAGGAAGGTAGGATCCATCATTAGTGGCCTCCTCATGGCAGAAACACATACAAGTCGTCCCACTGCCGAGAAGCTTGTAAAACCAGCTACAAAGCTAGTGATAAATTACGTTTTTATGACTGTGGAGAGAATAGAAGGAACTACGCCAGAACTCCTTAGTTAAGGACACTGTTGGAACTTGGATGATGTGCACTACATCTAATTGGAAGAACAGTTGCTATTGGTTGTGTATCCTTGGAGGTATTTTGCCTTCACTGGGATGAAACCACCTATATGCAGAGTATGAATTAATATACTTGCACACGTATAGGAGGGGTAAAGGCTTGGTGGGATTTGGTTGTTCTGTTCAAAATTGAAAACCTATACAAGTAGAAGAGGTTTGGGGGGGATATAAATTAGGAGTCTGGGATTAACATATGCACACTACTATGTATAAAACAGATAAGCAACAAGGACCTACTGTATAGCACAGGGAACTGTACTCCATATCTTGTAATAACCTATAATGGAAAAGAATCTGAAAAATAATCTATGTATGTATAACTGAATCACTTTGCTGTGCAGTAGAAATTAACACAACATTGTAAATCAACTGTATTTCAATAAAAATTTTAGAAAAAGAAGAGGAGGTTTTCATTTGGTTAATGATTGTGTTGCGAACTCTGATGTAGACCTGAGAAGGCGGTTCAAGGTCAGTACTGACGTAGCACCGCTGAAATGCGCAAGCTGCAAGGGCACTGCTGTAAAAGCCGGTTACCCGCCCGTTACCCCTCCCTGTCCCGCCCCCGGCAGCCAGGCTTCACGCAGCCTTATTCATAAGAGCACAGACTGTGGTCCACAGAAGGCCTCTGGAATGTGATTCAGCAAGAAGGAAAGAGGGAAAATGACCAATTCAGTTACCTCATGAGCAGGAAGTGTACTTCTTTTCTGAGGATGTGTAGGAAGAAATAGGAAGCAGGCACAAAACTATTCTTCCACGATGAGGGCTGGGCTATCCTTCGAGTACACAGGCAAGATGGGTGGTATTGAGACTCTCGGGACTGTCCGTGGCATTGTGAGTAAAGACTCTTCAACTTTAATATTTGCAACTAATTAAGGCTTTAAAAAAATACTATAAAAAACTTAGCCAAAAAGAACACTTCCGTGAGCTGGATGCTTCTTGAGATCTCCCAACTTCTGTTTTTTGGTAAGCAATTTAACGTCTGTTCCAACACAAATAAATATTTAATCTATGAAAATTGATCTTCTTAGTCAACTGTGCCTCATGTGACCTGAATTTTAACGTGTCCCATGGGGTGTGTGTCCACACTCCTTTGAGCAGTTAAAAAAAAAAAAAAAAAAAAAAAACCTAAGAGAATATGAAGATCTGCCACTTGATTCTTCCAGCTCCATTTTTCTTTCTCGGGATTCCTTTGGTTATTTGGGGTCTTTTGTGTTTCCATACAAAGTAAAAAATTTTTTGTTCTAGTTCTGTGGAAAATGCCATTGGTGGTTTGATAGGGATTGCATTGAGTCTGTAGATTGCCTTGGGTAGTACAGTCATTTTGACAAGATTGATTCTTCCAATCCAAGAACGTGGTATATCTTTCCATCAGTTTGTGTCATTTTCGATTTCTCTCATCAGCGTCCTATACTTTTTGGAGTGCAGGTCTTTTGCCTCCTTAGGTAGGTTTATTCCTAGGTATTTTATTCTTTTTGATGCGATGGTAAATGGGAGTGTTTCCTTAATTTCTCTTTCTGATTTTCGTTGTCAGTGTGTGGAAATGCAGCAGATTTCTGTGTATTAATTTTGTATCCTCAAGATTCTGTAATAACCTATATGGCAAGAGAATGTGAAAAGATCTGTCGCTTGAAAACAAGTATAAACAAGTAGCAAGATGACATATTCTCAGGGCGAAGAGCCAAACAAAGAGAAATCTTAGCGCATCACTCTCTGAATTTGTTCTTCCTCCAGTGCCATCTTAGGTTCTCTTTGTCCCCCCACCCCCTGAGGAAGGGGCCATTTCCGTGTTGACCTCTGTGGTTTGCAGTCGAGGTCAGTGTCTTGGGAAGTCAACAGCTCAGATGGGCATCACAGTAGTTAAAATGTAAAGGAAGAAACTTTAGAGGAACGATTGCAGCCTAGGCTAGGAAGAGGCAGAAATTTAGTTAAGGCGCTTCCCAGTTAGTCTTGCCTGAATACAAATACAGCCCCAGCTTAGATGCTTTCTCAGATGGGAGGAGCTGGCTGAGGACACCCAGCTCGTGGTGGAACCAGCCCTAGAGCCTTCAAACCACCCCCACCTGCCGCTCCAGGACCCCTTCCATTGGCGTTAATGTGACCCTCATCCAGAAATTCTGCCCTTTACCCCACTCTGCCCTGTTGACCCGCTGATGGCTGGCTTGTTTTCTCATAATCTGAGTTTCAGACTAAACTTAACGAGAACCGAGAAGGTCCAACATCAGGGCACCTAAGCTGCTGCTCGTGGTGAGGCAGCCCCCAACCAGATGTTGCCAAGGAAGCACTGTAAGACCCAAAGGGCACACAGCAGTCCCCAGGCAGAGGTGCAGACAGCAAGGCTGTTCTTCAGAAGCAGAGGCGGTCTCTAGTCAGACCTGGTTGGAAACAGTCTGTTAGTCCCAAGTTGGTTTTCTCAGACACCTCTGCACACGAGGTACGAAAGCCTGTGAACATCAGACAGACAGCCGTCTGTTTCCATTGTATTGATCAGTTCTCAGAGGGAATACTCCACGGAGGGAAAGGAGAAAATAAGCTAGAAAACGGACATCAGTCAAGAAATGTTTCCTTCCGTCCCTCCCTCCTTGTGTTAAAGGGCACCTCAAACCAAAAACTGCACAGAAAACAGGTTTTTCTAGGAAAAAAAAAAGTCTGAAAGAGCATCCCCTATTATGCTCTATCCCTTTACCTCGCCTTATTTTTTCCTCATTGGACTTGGCCCTTGATGTTATATATTTTTAGTTGTTTATCTGTTGTCTACCTTCCCTCCCTAGAATGGTAACTTTGGTTTGTTCTCTGCAGTATCTAGAATAGTGTCTGATTTTAAGGACACTCTGGACAAACCTAGCTTTTAGAGTAGTAAGCTCTAACGATAGTAACCCCAAATGAGGAAATAGGAAAGATTTCTTTTTAAAAAATTTTTATTGAAATATAGTTGATTTACCATATCGTGTGAATTTCTGCTGTGCAGCACAGTGATTCAGGTATATACATACAAACACACACACATATTCTTTTTCATATTCTTGTCCATTATGGTTTATCACAGGATACTGATTATATAGTTCCCCGTGCTCCACAGTAGGACCTTGCTGTTTATCCATTTTCTGTAAAATGGTTTGCATCTGCTAATCCCGAAGTCCCAATCCTTCCCTCCCCGCAACTCCCACCCCCCTGGCAACCACAAGTCAGTTCTCTATGTCTGAGTCTGTTTCTGTTTCATAGACGAGTTCACTTGTGTTATATTTTAGATTCCACATATCACTGATATCATATGATATTTGTCTTTCTCTTTCTGAGTTACTTCACTTAGTATGATCATCTCTAGGTCCATCCCTGTTGCTGCAGGTGGAATTATTTCATTCTTTTTATGGCTGAGTAATAGTCCATTGTATATATGTACCGCATCTTCTTTATCCATTCATCTGTCGATGGACATCCAGGTTGCTTCCATGTCTTGGCTATTGTAAATAGTGCTGCTGTGAACATAGGGGTGCATGTAGCTTTTTGAATTATAGTTTTGTCTGGGTATATGGCCAGGAGTGGGATTGCTCGATCATATGGCAGCTCTGTTTTTATGAGGAACCTCCATACTGTCTTCCATAGTGGCTGCACCAGTTTACATTCCCACCAACAGTATAGGAGGGTTCCCTTTTAGAAAAGATTTCTAATAGACACATTTCTCCCTGGACAGTTTGAGGTGGGAGGAAGAAGGGAGAGTGGAGGCAGATTTCTCAGAGAGAAATGCTTTTCTTTCTTTTTTTTTTTTTTTTTTTGCGGTATGCGGGCCTCTCACTGTTGTGGCCTCTCCCGTTGCGGAGCACGGGCTCCGGACGCGCAGGTTCAGCGGCCATGGCTCACGGGCCCAGCCGCTCCGCGGCATGTGGGATCCTCCCAGACCGGGGCACGAACCCACGTCCCCTGCATCGGCCGAGAAATGCTTTTCATGTACAGTGTACATCCTTGTTCTTGGCAGTATGTGACGCCATGTCTCTTAGAGCAGGTGTGTCTAGCTGTGGTAGCTGAGGGCTTTGGAAGAATATAGTTCTGAAAGACAAGGCATCCCTTAGCGTAAGCACGAGGTATAAGGTGTTTCATGCCGCAGCGTGCCCTGGGTATCTGAGCAGGGACTTTTGTGGCGCTACTTCTAAAATGCCCCATTGTGAATGGCTGGGATCCCCTGTTCCATAAAAACAGTGAACTCTCGAAGTACAGGAAGACACGGGTTGTTAAGGTCATCGTTTCCAAGAGGGGGGTAATCAAGAGGGGCAGCTCTATCACACAGGACAAGTTGGCCTTGCTTCCATCTTCTCCCAATCCTAGGAGAAGGATGGGCTCTAGAATTACACGCTGCACGAGTCTGAGGGGTTGAGGCAGAGTCACGAAAAACCTTGGACTGCGTGTCAGGAGACCTGGGTTCTGATTCTGTCTGTGCTCATTCAGGGTCTGACCTGGAGCAGGTCACCTGGCTTCACTATCTCTGTTACCTTGACTGTCCTGTACCTGTCCCTCTGTGGTACCACAGTTTAGCGCTAGGGTGTTCGTTTCCTGTGGCTGCCATAACAGGTGACCACAAACCTGGTGGCATAAAACAACAGAAATGGATTCTCTCGCAGTTCCGGAGGCCAGAAGATCAACATGCGTTTCACTGGGCTGGAATCAAGATGTTGGCACAGCTGTGCTCCGTCTGTGCTCAAGGGGAAAGTCTGTTCCTTCCTTCTTCCAGCCTCTGGTGGCTGCTGGCAGTCCTTGGCTTGTCGCACTACTCCAGTGTCTGCCTCTGTGGTCACATTGCCTTGTCTTGTGTGTGGTATCTCATCTCCTTCCACGTCTCTTATAAGGACACACAGGGCTCACCCAGATCATTTAGCATAACTTCTTCATCTTAGAATTCTTAATTTAATCACATGTGCAGAATCTTTACTATAAAAGGGAACATTCAGAGGTTCCAGGACTTTGGGAGCTATTATCTGCCCCGCCCACCAGGATCATCTCAGTCTCAAACTAGGAAACATTGTTGATGTTCTGCTCCATGCAAGGTACTGTGCTGGGTTTAATGGAGAAACAAAGGTATATGAATACAGTCCCACCCTCAAGAGGATACAGTGCGGTTGGGGAACAAAGACATGTATAAACGACTAACAAGAAGGAGAGAATGAAAAAATGATTGTAAGTGCTAAGGGTGAATCAGAACAGACAGTAGAGCTTCAGGAGTTTATAAAGGAGGGAGCTCTGAGGCTGAGGTGGTCAATGAAAGCTTCAGGGATCATTGAGATGAATCTGGGAGGCTGGGTACCTTCACATAGACAAAGGAGAGGAAATCACGGCTTAGAGAAAGATACCCAGAAGCTTGGAAGCCAGATTCTAGGTAAGTTAAGAGGGCAGTAATTAGAGCATCCTGGTGAAAGCCAGTGTACCATAAGGCAGGGTGGAGAGAAGTAATTCTAGGCAGGAAACCTGTAGCCAGAGTGGAGATGGCTTTCCATTTCAGAGTGAGCACTTGAAAAAATGAGTTATTTATTGAATACGTAATACATTCATGTAGCTCAAAAAATTTTTTTTGTTTAAATTTATATATTTTTTAATTGAAGTATAGTTGAGTTACAGTGTTATGTTAGTTTCTGGTGTATAACAAAGTGATTCATATATATATATATTCTTTTTCATATTCTTTTCCATTATGGTTTATTACAGGATATTGAATATAGTTCCCTGTGCTATACAGTAAGACCTTGTTGTTTGTCTATTTTATATATGGTAGTTTGTATCTCACATAGCTCAAAATTTTAAACGAACAAGAGAGCGTACAGTACTGTTAATGTTACCTGGTTTTTATTTAGCCTACCAAAGAAATGGGTTGTGTTTATACCTCTCTTTCTCTCTCTCTCTCTCTCTCACACACACACACACAGTGGCACATGCATCTGTACGTAATTAATCTCCCCATTCGTTTTTATCGCCGGATCATATTTGCTGTATGGCAGAACCATAATCTGTTTAACCAGCCCGTACTGAAGAACAGTTGGACCATTTACAATCTTGCGTTAACGCAAACGAGGCTGTAAAGAATAGCCAGTACACACCCTGTTCCCATGTTTCTATCTGTTAAGATGTATTCCTAGGAGTGAGATTGCTGGTCAAAGAGTATGCATTGGTGGCGGCGATAGGTACTGCCAGATTGTTCTCAATAAAGGTTATATCAGTTGGCACTCCTACTAGAAGTGTATGAGAGTGCCTTTCCCCCATACCACTGTCAAAGTAGTGATATCTAACTAATTTTTTTCTTTTTCTTTCTTTCTTTCTTTATTTTTTATTAATTTATTTATTTTGCTGTGTTGGGTCTTGGTTTCTGTGCGAGGGCTTTCTCTAGTTGTGGCAAGCGGGGGCCCCTCTTCATCGCGGTGCGCGGGCCTCTCACTATCGCGGCCTCCCTTGTTGCGGAGCACAGGCTCCAGACGCGCAGCCTCAGTAATTGTGGCTCATGGGCCCAGTTGCTCCACGGCATGTGGGATCCTCCCAGACCAGGGCTCAAACCCGTGTCCCCTGCATTAGCAGGCAGATTCTCAACCACTGCGCCACCAGGGAAGCCCCTGACTAAATTTTGACAATCTGGTAAAACATGGAACCTTTGGTGGAATTTAATCTTCTTTTCTCCCTTGATGATTGAGTTTAAGTATGTTTTTATGTATTTAAGAGCTATTTGAATTTCCTTTCTGGGAGCTCTTTCTTTGTATCTATTGCCCTTTCAGTCAATTGCTTTTTTAAAATTTGATTCACAGGCATTATTAAAGTTATCTATCAAATGTGTGATGGGATTAAAAATGCCTCCACATTCCATGCAGCTTTTTCCATCTGTTTCCATGCTTTGAACTGGGCCTGGTTTTGTGACTTGCTCTGACCAGTGGATTGTGGAAGGAAGTGATATTGTTTGAATTCTAAGCAAGGCCTCAAGAGAACTTCTCTCTCATCCCTTGCTGCCTTCAGAGAGAACTGGGCTAGCTTCTTCCAGGACGAGCGATGACAAGGTACTGCCAACTATGAGGCCTGTGAGTGAGGTCACCTTGGCCATCCAGACATTCTCCCCACCAGCTGACTGTGATTGTGTATAAGTGAACCCAGAAGACACCAGCAGGAGAACTGCTTAGCTGAGCCCAGCCTGAATTGCCAACTCAAGGAAAGCGAGCAAATAAATGGTTAACGGTTAAGCCATTAATTTGTGGCCTTTCCCACTCCCCCCCCCAAAAGAGAACCAAAACCCCCAAAATACTAATTTGTAATAAAAATAATAAATAATTTTCTCAGTTGGTCATTTGCTTTTGACTATATTTTGGTGCTTTGGCCATGAAGACTTTTTAAAAAATTTTATTTTATTTATTTATTTTTGGCTGCATTGGGTCTTCATTGCTGCGCGAGACTTTCTCTAGTTGCAGCGCACGGGCTTCTCATCAGTGGCTTCTCTTGTTGCGGAGCAAGGGCTCTAGGCACGCAGGCTTCAGAAGTTGTGGCTCTCGGGCTCTGGAGCACAGGCTCAGTAGCTGTGGCTCACGGGCTTAACAGCTCCGCGGCATGTGGGATCTTCCCAGACCAGGGCTCGAACCCGTGTCCCCTGCATTGGCAGGCGGATTCTTAACCACGGCGCCACCAGGGAAGCCCAGCAGTGTGGTTTTTCACAGTGAAGTGTCTCTTTTCCCCACTGCAGCCTCATTCCTGTGTCTTCTCCTTTGACCTGCCCATTTCCACGCCTGGCCCAGGGTCTGCCATACGCCACACCACTGCTGCAGCAGCCACAGCCTTTAGGTTTTGCACCTCCAGAAACGCCTCTTGACTTTGAGAATGATGCCTTCTCAGCTCTTTTTAATCCTCAGCCTCTGATTCTTCTCTCCTCTTCCTCTCACGTAGACTCCTGTTCATTTGCCATTGATTCGAGGTAGACTTTCCGCCAGTTTTTGGAATTGGGGATGTTAACTCTTCATTTCACCAAAAATGGAGTTTTGTCCTCATTTGGGGGGGCTGCTTTTGGATGATTTCCAGGAGGATAAGGAGAAAGCACTAACTTTATGCCACCCAAAACAGTGGTCCTCCCAAGTGGAGGGCTTTGCCCTTTAGCCTGTGATGATGGATAGCCATTAAAACACTTGAATAGTGAAACAAAATGGAAGAAAAGCTTGAGGATGAACGCTGTGGTTGGATTGTGAAGTATCAGTTCAAAGTAAGAAACACTAGAGCCTGGGCGAGAAGCCTGAAATCTAAGGTAGCAGCATCCTGGTGTGAGACGGTAATGACCGAGCCGAGTCAGGGGTGATAGGATTGCCAAGGAGAGAAAAATAGAAGAAATAGCGAGACGGAAACATCAATAATGCTTGAAGGTGTATTAGGTTTGATGGGGGAAAGAGGAGTTAAGAATGATTTCAAGTTTGAAACTAAGGGAGAAATAGAATACATGAGCCCGTGGCATAATCGCTGGGATTTCACTGAGGCTTAGTACTTTTGGATAAAAGAAATAAGATTACCCTCTGAGAGTGGAGTTAAAGTCAACACAAAAGTAATCATCGTGGAGCCGTACAATTACCTTAAAATGATAGATCAGAGAGACACAGATGTCCTTCAGTCGCATTCCAGAGGAGAGCAGTCTTGGTGGGCCATCCGTCGTGGCTCTGTTGGCACTGTCATCCCTGTGGAGGAGATTGATGCCCTGCACTGCCTTGGCTGGTGGCCTCTGTCTCAGCAGGAGTGAGATTTAGCAGAGAGGCGACAACGGCACAAATACAGGTGATGAGGAATCCATGAAGTTTCACAGGCTAGGATGAGAGAGAAAATCAACGACTAAAGATAGCTCTTTTCGGAGCAATGATATTTGCAGAATGGCAGGAGGAAGAGGACCTGGATCAGAGCCAAGTCAGAGAGGCAGGCACAGTATTAGAAAGGTGCAACATCAAAAAGAAAAAGAAGTGCAAACCGCGTGAGCCAGTTGGAAGATGCATCTTGCTGAGAAAGCTAAGGCAGGGCCAGGCTGCATCACTGAAGGTGGCATTTCCAGGCAATCATGATAGATAATAAACCCATTGTGTTTCTTCAGTGCTAGGCTTCATCTGAACATAGCTCCAAAACTTAGAACCTCTTTTAAAGAAAGACACTGAAATTCTGACCACATAGGGTGTGCCAGAAAGGGGTAGGAGCAGGGACCAGACGGTGAGCCCTGCCCTGTGCAGAGGTTAGGTCAGGAGAAGAGAGTATCAGGGAAGAGGTGCTAGAAGGAGTCTCAGAAAACTGAAGGGCCTTTCTGGCTGACCTGTCTCTTTTCCATACTGGCAAGCAACTCAATCTCTAAGCATCCTTTGTAGCTCAGGGTGGCTGCCGTAGTTTTGGGCAGTGAAATATCCATGGGAATGCCTGGGAAAGGAGTCCCTTACCAGATAAAAAGAAGCCTTTCTAAGAGAAAATGCTGTGTCCTTTGCCCTCCCACCTCCACCCTGCTGAGATTTGGACACAGTGCAGTAGCCCTCTTGCAACCACGAGGATGAAAGCTCCCTGAGGATGATGCATACTGGGAAGGTGGAAGCAGTCTGGGTCTTTGCTGACATCCATAAACAGCCACACCAGCCTGGGACTGTGCATCTCCAGTCCTATTCCTACCTGAGAAAAATCGACCATGTCTGTTTCAGCCAATGTTGGCTGGCTTTCTGTTATTTGCGACTGAATTCATTTTTAACTGAGACAGGTATCCTATTCTGAATTGCAGGAAGAAAGATTTAAGTTCAATCAAGAAGGCCTTTCTATTGATTGGGGTAGTTCAGCGATAGAATGGACTTCCTTTATCTTTTTCTCTGAAACAGCTCTTCCCCCCCTGTAACTCCCACCTTGTATCCCTACTTGATGAATGTCCCCACCAGCTATCTGGTCGACCAGGCCAGAAACTAGGAGTCAACCATCACTCCCTCTCCTACAACCTGCAAATCTAATTGTGGACTTAGGTTGAACTTATCTCTGCAATGTTTGCGAGGTTGTGATGGAAAGTATACCCATGATGATGACATGTATGAAGTGCATGACATTATTTTCAGGTCACCCCGTTGTCCCTCTTCTCGCTGCCTTGGTCCAGGCTCTTACCATCTCTTATGTGTGCGACTAAAGGACATTTCTAACTGTCTCCCAGCCTCTAATCCTTCACATTAATGTTAAGAAACTTCCACATCTGTTTCTGTTACATCTCTGCTTAAAAATCCTACAGAGTACATCTCCCCCACCCAAACTATTAAGTTTGTTTAAAAGTCAAAAGTTGAGTATAACTTTTTGTGTTTGCCTGGAATTGGCAGCAGAGTCTGTACTTTAAACAAAGTCAGCAAACATTGGAGCCAGAGCACCCCGCTTGCCCACACGCAGCCAACCGGGTGTCACTAAGGAAGCAACAGAAGTGGCCCTGCTACCATCACGTCCCCCCAGCCCACAGCAGTTATAGAGGAAGAGGAGAAGGCTGTGCCTTGTAGATGTAGCTGTTATTGGGCCCGGGGGAAGGGCGGTGTTGGTATCGAGACTTCCCTTCCCTCCTTCGGGTTCTTCCTCTCTCCGGAGGCCACAGGAGGGGAGACAAGTGCCAGTAGAAGAGGAGAGTGGACATCTACTCATGCACTGGGCCCATCTGAGCAGGAAGATGAATCGGAAGGAAGTGGCAGGGCAGAGAGAGAGGGCAGCAGGGAACAGCCCTCATGCACCATACACAGAGTTGATGATGTGTGAGTTTTCCACGGAAGGTAACTAGATTGGAGACCTCTTACCAGTACCCCACCAAGGAGGCTGCCCACCAGGGAGGGCACTCCAGCAGCAAGCTGTGGATGAAATGCCTGGGGGATGGAGCGTGGAAGTGATGGAGAGAAGCCTAAACTTCCCCATCAGGGGTATTTGCAGTGGGGAGGCTTCCAGGGCCCCCGGGGACCCTCGTGTACGGAGGGCATCACCCACCTCTGTCAGCTGTGGTGACTAACCAGGAATGGATGACAACTGCCCCCAGTTAAATGAAGGGGCCTTTGCCTGTTCTGCTGTCCTGTTGTTACCCTGAAGAACCAAGAAGCTCAGAGCGTCAGGTGGGAGGGGCATAAAAGAGCCCCCATGCCTGCTCCAAGACTTCCTGTCCACAGTCTGGCCTCCTGAGCAGGTAGAGATGGTGTTGTATCCGATATGAAATTGGAGTTTTAAGCCGAACTAGTTCACTAATGAAAGGAGGCTGAAGGGTAAAGGAAGATTAAGCACAGACAGCTAGGAGTGACAGGCGGAAGTGAGACCACTGTGTCTTCATTCCACTAACTGGTGTTCTCGGTCCTGCTAGATCTGGGCTTGTCCCCCTCTAGCCTCCATACTTTCCTTCTTTCAGGATACTCCATATTCTAGCCTTACTATATAGTGTGAAGTTTTCTGAACATCTCAGTTATCTATTGCTGCATGACCGGCCCGGCCACATCTAAACCGCGTGGCATGAAAGCAGCCACCGTTTGATTGTTGTTTGTGGCTTATGGGTTGACTGGGCTCTGCTGGGTGGTTCTTCTGGTGGTAGTTCTCGAGTCTCTTGCGGTTGTGGTCAGGTGGAGGCTGGGACTAAACACATCTGGAAGCTCAGCTAGGATGCTGGGGAGACCGGATCTCTTCCAATTTGAGGACCTCTCACTCCACGTGGCCTCTTCATGGAGCATCTCCATGGCTCCTTCATGGCCTCATGGCCTCTTCATGGAGCATCTCCACGTGGCTCCTTCAGTATCCCAAAGGGAGGAAATAGAAACTGCCGCTTAGAGGCTAGTTCAGGATGGGCACAGTATCCCTACTGCTGAATTCCTCCTGCTGAGGACCCTCCTCTATTTTAGGTTTCTGAGTTTTGGCTTGTAATAATCCTTCTGGCTGACACATCCTACCTGGTCCCTAAGTCTTCTCTGAATAACACTTATCAACTCAACTCAGGTCTGGTAACCTTTTTTTTTTTTTAATTTTTTTTTTTTTTACATCTTTATTGGAGTATAATTGCTTTACAATGGTGTGTTAGTTTCTGCTTTATAACAAAGTGAATCAGTTATGCATATACATATGTTCCCATATCTCTTCCCTCTTGTGTCTTCCTCCCTCCCACCTCCCTATCCCACCCCTCCAGGCGGTCACAAAGCACCGAGCTGATCTCCCTGTGCTATGCGGCTGCTTCCCACTGGCTATCTGCCTTACGTTTGGTAGTGTATATATGTCCATGCCTCTCTCTCGCTTTGTCACAGCTTACCCTTCCCCCTCCCCATAACCTTTTGTGCCCTGAACATAGATTTTGGTTTCATTGCCACTTTCTCCCTGGTTAGACTATAATCTCCCGAATGGTTCTGACTTTCTCACTCTGGACACACTGTAGGCATGTATTAAGTGTTGAATGAATGAGTGAATGAGCCCATTCATACCTGTGAGGCCTGTTCCAGTAGGGGAGATAGGACCATCACAAGGGTTTTTGTAGGATGTACCCCTGCATGTTTGACCAAGTGACGTTTGAGGTCCTTTCCAACTTAAAGATTTCATGAATCTTGGTCAAGAGAGAGTTTCAAGACAAGAGTGAGGCAATACATTACATGTAATAATACAGGAGGAAATACTTTTAAAATTACAAAATATAAAAGCAAAATGCTCTGTGATTGTGAATTTCAGTATACCCATTGATAGCTATACTCCAGGGCATAAATCCAAAGTTACCCCAGAATTTTTGGAGGGGGAGAGAGTTAAAGATTTGTTCCAAGTTACAACATATAAAATAAGAAAATACAAGCAGGTTCTTTCAAACTGACTCACGTTTTACTTGACCTTTGAAGACTCAAGAAACACATGAGCTCTTGCCCCAGCCCTTACCCTTTTTTCCATGGTAGAAAGTAGAAAAACATCTCAAACAACTGTTTATATTGTTTTTTTATTTTTGAACTATGGATATGATCAGGTACCTCCAAAATGAACAAAAATAATGAGAGGAAAAAAAAGCAACCTTGCTTCCCAAGGGAGCACGGTTTACTTTCCATTTGCCAGACATCTCTAGAGGCTATTATAAAATTATAATACACATTTGAACAGCCAGTTAAATGGTTTTTAATGGCATTTGCATGTACGGCTAACGCTAACGGTTATTCTTATTTTCTAATGACCTAATTTATTCCCCAATACAGTAGTTATGCATCAGTTACTTATCACTTATTTAGGTTTTTGTTTTTGTTTTTTTTTTTAAAGAAGGCAGCTTAGTCTTATCTGCAGTTCCAGCATTGAATATTTTGACAGCCAGATATTTCAAAATACTTAAGGACTTTTTGCCTGCGGCTGTTGCGGAGAAGAAAAACATGCAGTAAGTACACATAATGGAAATCTCTCCCCAGTGGCCTTTCCATTTCCTCTCTGCCCAGGAGGGAAGTCACTGGGGAGCAGAAATAGGGAGGGTTTGCAGCCAGCAGTATTAAAGGGTGAAAAAAGATACAATTTTTTTCAGTAAAGGGTCACCCTGGGAAACTAATGGAATTCTGTGGTTTGATCCCTGTAAGTACTATGGGTGTCAGTCAAATTTTAAGACTAAATGAGTAGAAATAACTGCAAGCTTTAAAAGTTTCGTGGAACAATGGAATGTTTATTGCTGAAGGAGACCCTACAGATGGGTCTTTCTTGGGTCCAGCGACTTGACCTGGGTTGTTTAGTTGGTAGCGGGGCTAGAGCCACACGTCCCACCTCTGCCTGCACCTTGCAGTCAAGTGGGAGTTTCAACAATCCTGATGCCTGGGTCCACCCCAGACATTCTTAGTTAGCTGGTCGGGGGTGACCTGCACATTGGGGGACCTGCATCACCAGCCTTCCTTTGCAGTTTGTTTTCCTGGCATCGTCTGTTCTGTGCAGGATTTTGTGGTTGGCAGGACGTATATTTCTTCCCTTCATACAGACACATGTCTGCTCCCATATCTTGTTTTCATATCCCTACAGACTCGTCTCTGGGTCTCAGGCCTGAACAAGATCATTAAAATTGGGATCACAGCTGGTCTTTCTGGGGGTGGGTCCCCCTATTTATTTATTTTTTAGCTGTACGTGGGCCTCTCACTGTTGTGGCCTCTCCTGTTGCGGAGCACAGGCTCCAGACACGCAGGCTCAGCGGCCATGGCTCACGGGCCCAGCCGCTCCACAGCATGTGGGATCTTCCCGGACCGGGGCACGAACCCGCGTCCCCTGCATCGGCAGGCGGACTCTCAACCACTGCGCCACCAGGGAAGCCCCCAAACTGTATTTTGTGTGCTGATTGGTACCTGCAGGTTCACTCTTGCTCTCCTTCCCTCACCTGTGTGAACAGCCGTACCTTCTTACTACTTCCCCCTCACCCGTGACCTTGCCAGGAGATGACAGAGTACGGAAGTGCCTCTGCGACCTTCAGGTGAGGCAGTTAAACGCCTGTCTTTTTTTTCTTTATGTTCCAGTACAGAGGACCATTTTTCTCCCCAGGCAGGTAACCCCGTGTCCCTTTGAAACCCAGAATTTAGAGTTGGAAAGGGCTTTGAAGATCATTGATGTCTTGCTGGGCAGAAGTTCTCTCTCTGCACGCCTGGCGGATAGCTCTCCGGCTCAGGCTTGGATGCCGGCAGAGAAAGGAGTCGTTTCTCCCAGCGCAGCCTAGTCAGCTGTTGGATGACGCTAGTTATCAGTGGTCCTTCTTAGGTTAGATCATTTCTCACGTTGCCCCAGCAGACTCCCCTCGTTATAAATTCCACATTAGGTCCTAGTTCACTCTGTGTTTCCTGAGGGAAGGCATGTTTGGAAAAGCGGCCAGAACAGAGACCCACTGCTGGCATCCCCTTAAGGCACGGGTACAGTGGGCTGGTTGATAAGATGTAAGTTCCTTCGACCTTGACCTCGGGTAAAACTCACTTTCTCCATCCGCCTGGCCTGGGAGCAACAGCTGCTTCCTGTCCCAGGGCCAGCTTGCTAGAAGGCTGAAGGGAGCTCTGTGCCCCCCGGGTCTTCCATGTCACCTCGTCGCTATCTTAGCCTGGACCAGAGTGAGATTTTAAATGGTTGTGTTACTGCTCATCCATGTCGTCGTTGCTGGAAATTCAGTGTTTTTTCTTTCCAGCCCTCTTCCTGTCTAAGTAACACTGTTCATCATTCATGTCCGTGAATCTCTGGGAACACGGCACGTGGATCGAGTTCCTACTGAACCTGAAGCTGCTAATTACTTATTGGCAGAGAGTTCGTAGTAAAATGGATTGAGTGCTTTGGTAGTTTCCACAGAGGGTCAGAGCCGGTCTGCTAGTATTCTACCCTGTGTGTTTGTGTGTGTTTTTCTTCCTTGAGAATCTGCTTCTTCTGACGTTTCACAGGTGACACAGCCCTTCATTGCTAAAGTAGACAACATTGATAACAATTTATCCTTGAGCATACAATGGTTAATGACTCAGACAGAACCTAAACATCACGTTTTCAGGATGTTCTCAGACCTCTCCAGCGCATCCCTTTTCATAGTTGAGCCTAGTGACTTAGAAGGCCCTGGAAGAGGAATATGGCATCTGGGGGCCTGGCAGTGAAGAATTCATTGACACTGCTCTCACAGGACTCATAACAAAGAAAGCTGTTACTTGCATAGTAAAATAGCTTAGCATTTTGGAAGAGTGAATTTTGTGCGTAACTGCAAGGTGTTTCAACAGCGATGAGGATGTTGTCCGAATTCCTCAACTGTGAGCCCTCCTGGGGCACAGAGGCAGACATCAGGCAGATGGCTCTTGGGAGCTCTCTGTGGCCGTCTCCACTTTTGCTCTTGCAAACTTGCATTGGTATCACTGGGACTTCTCTCTCCACATCTTAAGTGATGGACAGCTCAGCTCATAACAGTGTCTTTCACGTACCCGACTCACTTTGCCCACTCTGTCTGTCCCCAGTGTGGAGAGCCTTTTGGGATGGTGAGGGCTCCTGCCAGCTGCTTGGGCACCCTTTAATCCATGTCAGCTCCTATCAGAGAAAGTGCAGAGAAAGTGCAGAGTTTCACAGGCTAACAGAGGCACCTTGTAAGCTGTCTGACCTTGTAGATTCAGGAGGTGAAGGTCTTACTCTGCCACTTGCCAGTGACAAATCTAGAACCGTGTTGGAGTATCTTACTGCAAAGCTGTAGTCGGTCATTTACTATAACCCAGTTACTACCCCAGCTTTGCGCTTAAGGTTTGCTCTCCAGGTCAGCTGGAGATACTCCGGGTTTGAACCTCGTTTCCTCCTGGAATCAGGTTGGCTGATACCCATGTGGACCCGTACCCCAGATCTGGGCTTCCCTACCCTGAGGAGGGCTTTACCCACTCAGAGCAGGTTGAAAGAGTTGTCATCATTTCTAAAGAGTTCAACACAGACCAAGGCCACTTTCTATATAAATATGGCAGTTAAAACTTATCAAACTGCTCCTGGACACATCTGTGTCACCAAAACTTTCTAACGTTCTGAGTTATTGCCCCCGACTTTCACATCTAGTAAAGCTGGGCTCCAGCCCCGTGAGCTAAGAAGAGATTTGCCTTGGACTGCACTTGGGCCACTATGAACTGTTTCACGTTTTGTTAAAGGGCGAAAATCATGTTTCTCATCTCCCAGAGGAGAAAACCACGTCAGAAGACAGATGTGGGATGTGACTTGAAGCAGGTGCATCGACCCTTAGAAGCTGCTGTCGGCCCTTCTTTCTGAAGTGGCCAGGAGTGGAACGAAGGCTCTGGTCCACTTGTTCATTCATCCAAAAATACTCACCGGAGCCTCCGAAGTGCCAGGCGCGTCGTCAGCATCAAGGACCCGATCGTGCATGAGGCAATGTGGAGTGAGTCCAATGACGTGTGACAGCGTAAATGAGGGAGGAGATTGCTTCCAGGACCAAGGTCAGTGCTGTGAAGGAAGCGAACCAGGGTGATGAGACTGACCAGAGGGCTGCTTTGGCGCATGTGTTCAGGGAAACCTGTCCAGGGAGCTGAATTCAAGTCAAGACCTGGACAACAAGAGAAGCTAGCCAGTTGTACCCAGGGTCAGAGGACATGTTCTAGACAGAGGGGCCAACAAGTGAAACAGCTGTGCAGGAGGCAGCAGCATGATGTGGTCCTGATGGTGCGCCCTGTGTCGTGCTCACGAGCTCTTCCCAGCCTGGCTGCCACCATTGCTTGTCCTGCCGTTGCCCCGACCATGATGTTTCCCCACTGAGGACATGGTACCCACCACTGCCGTGGAGAATTAGGAAGACCACACCATCGTTAGAGGAGCTCAGGGTACACCACCCTCTTGTGGAAGTGGAAGGAAATTCATCTGGACCAAGATTTTTATCAGTAAAATTGTCCCCAGCCCTCTGCCTTACTGATGTCACCAAGTTGATATTACTGTTAGATTCTGAACACTGGGGTCTAAAGAAAAGTAATTCCAGTAATTGCTTTTGATAAAACCTTTACCTATAGCCTGGTTCCTTTTAAACCAATTTAGGCTTTGGGTCTGTGGTCCTTCTGAAAATGTGCAACTAAAGAAGTTCTCTAAGAGTTGGTACTTTTAGAGGGACAGTACATGGTGGTTGTTCAGATATGGGACTCAGAGAAGCAAGACTTGTAAGTAATTACTTGTGCTTGGGATCCACAGTGAGATGTCTCAGCAGCTCCCCAGGCTCACAGCTTGAGGGCTGAGCACCTTCTTCTTCCTGCTTCTCATCCCTTCGTCTGGTCCCCTCCCCTGAGTCTGGGTGCGAGCTGTGCCTTGCTTCTAACCAGTACAGTATGGCAGACATGATGGGCTCTCACTCCTGCGGTCATGTTACATTATATGAAACTCTGTTTTGCTTGCAGGCACTAGAGAGGCTGTCCTTGTTGATGTGATGAAGCAAGTGACCATGTTGAGAAGCCCACATGACAAGGAACTAAAGGTGGCCTCTAGGAGCTGAGGACAGCCTCCAGCCAGGAGCCAGCCAGAAGCCAGGGCCCTCATTCTTACAACCCCAGGGAAATACAGTCTACCAATAACCTGAGTGAGCTTGGGAGTGGATTCTAACCCAGTCGAGTCTCCAGATGAGCACATAGCCCTGGACCCCAGCTGGGTTGCAATGGAAGATCCCATTAAGCTGTGCCCAGATTCCTGACCCATAGAACTGTGCTAATAAATGTACAAACCTTTAAATATGTAGTAGTTTGTTATGCAGTAGCAGGAAGAGTTGGGGAAGTTTTCAGTAAACAGAAATGGATCTGGACTCCGTCAGACCTAATCTGGATGGGGGTGCTCACTTAGTACCACTATTTGACCAGCAAAATAGCCTCAAGACTGCCCACATCAAGAATCTCTAAGGATTCTTTGAAAAAAATAACAAAGGTAGAGAAACAGTCTCAGGTACTCTTAGAAGAGAACCAGAAGTCATCCATTTAAAGAATGACTTTAGTATTTCCTAAGTCATAGAAAGCCTTCCTCCTCTCACATGCTAATTTTGCTGAGGGTCAAATACAGATTTATGGGGGTGGTTCTAGGAATTTGATAGAAAAGCAAAGGAAACTCTTGATTATATTTTAGTTCCTTTGTTTTCTTTGGAGAGAAATCATCAATGCCGGCCTTGAATGAACAAGGATCAACAGACCTCCAGCTCTGTATGACGTGGTACTGAGATTGGCTTTTCCTGGATTAAAAGCTCCTTTCCATCAGTGGAATTTACCTATGGCAGGGACTCAGCTTTCCATCTATACTTTCAAAGTAGGGTTGCTAGATTTAGCATATAAAAATATAGGACACCCAGGTGTATTCGAATTTCAGATCAACAACAAATCATGTCTTCGTATAATTGTGTCATATTGCGTGGGACATCCTTATTCTGAAAAAAATTCACTGTCGATCTGAAATTCAAATTTCATTGAGCATCCTGTATTTGATCTGGCAATCCTATTGTAGAGTCATTTCATCTGAAAATTGGAGCCCTGCCTCAGGCATATATTTTAAGCAATCTTTTAGAAATACCATTCCACTTTAAAGGCTGTAAAAAGGGAAGCAGGATCATTGGTAAGGAATTCTGTGTATCCATATGTAGTTTTAATTTTATTTTATTAGGTAAGAATGATTTAAAAAAATTTATTTATATTTATTTTTGGCTATGTTGGGTCTTCGTTGCAGCGCACAGGCTTTCTCTCTAGTTGCGGCGAGCAGGGGCTACTCTTCGTTGCAGTGCGCGGGCTTCTCGTTGCGGTGGCTTCTCTTGTTGCCGAGGCTTCTCTTGTTGCGGAGCACGGGCTCTAGGTGCACGGGCTTCAGTAGTTGTGGCGCCCGGGCTTAGTTGCTCTACTGCATGTGGGATCTTCTGGGACCAGGGCCTGAACCCGTATCCCCTGCACTGGCAGGCGGATTCTTAACCTCTGCGCTACCAGGGAAGCCCAAGAATGATTCATAATATCTTTTCCTCCTCAATCTTTGTTTATATAAGAAGGAAATGTAAAATTTGACGTTGAACTTCAATATTACTGCATTCTGTACAATATGGGAACCTTGTTTTAATGATCATGTTTATGCTAATTAGTTAATGTGATAGCATCTTATGAGTTGAGACCAATATGGAACCGAATCAGAAGAAATTTTATACTAGAAACTACATGCAGGTGACTTTTCATTAAAAGAATCGTTTTAAAGCAGATTTAAGTGAGTCTGAAAAACTCCAGCCCATGCCTCCATCAGTTTTTCTGCTCTGGAGTATTGAAAGGCATTTATTTATTCTGAAGCCTAAGATAGATTTAATTACCATCGGGAAAAAACTAAGTTCTTTGATGTTTTAATGTTAAATTAGGTCTTTTGATTTAAAAAGGGGGAAAACAGAGAAAACCTTGCCTCCAAACTGAAGCTACAATTTCTCCACTGAATGGAAAGTTTTAGGAATATAGGGTGAATTTTTTCCCCTAGGGCTGCTGCAACAAAGTACAGCAAACAAGGTGGCTTAAAATAGCACAAATTTATTGTCTCATTCATCTGGTGGTTAGACGACTCAAATCAAGGTGTCGGCAGGGTGGGTTCCTTCTGGAGGCTCTGAGAAGAATCTGTGCCAGACCTCCCTTGTAGACCCTGCAGGGGTTGCCAGCAATCCTTGGTGGTCTTGGCTTCTAGACGCGTCACTCCAGCCCTGCCCCCATCTTCCCATGGCGTCCTCCCTGTGTTGCTGTGTCTTCACATGGCTGTCTTCTCATAAGGACACCAGGCATGTTGGATTAGGGGCCCACCCTACTCCAGTATGACCTTACCTTCAATAATTCATCTGCACAATGACCCTACCTCCAAATAAGGTCACATTCTGAGGTCCTGGGGGTTAGGACCTCAATGTATCTTTTGTGTGTGTGTGTGTGTGTGTGTATATATATATACACACACACACACACACACACACACACACATATATACATATATATATGTATATATATTATTTATTTATTTGTTTATTTATTTATTTATGGCTGCGTTGGGTCCTCGTTGCTGCGTGCGGGCTTTTTCTAGTTGTAGCGAGCGGGAGTTACTCTTCGTTGCAGTGCGCGGGCTTCTCATTGCAGTGGCTTTTCTTGTTGCGTAGCACAGGCTCTAGGCATGTGGGCTTCAGTAGTTATGGCTCGCGGGCTCAGTAGTTGCAGCTTGCAGGCTCTAGAGCGCAGGCTCAGTAGTTATGGCGCATGGACTTAGTTGCTCCGTGGCGTGTGGGATCTTCCTGGACCGTTGCTTGAACCCGTATGCCCTGTGTTGGCAGGCGGATTCTCAGTCACCGCACCACCAGGGAGGTCCTGACGTATCTTTCTTGGGGACACATTTCAACCCATCACATAGAGTATGCATGTTGCAATCAGAGAAAACTTAGGCAATGTTATTACATTTTCCCTTCTTTCTGCAATTCTCAGATTTTCAGATGGCTGTGTATGTGGCTCTCCTGTGCTCTCCTGGACTGTTTACCCTTCCGTGAGCGTTGTCAATTCAGAGGGGCTGTAGGGAGGGCTGGTTTTCAGTGGCCCACTCTCTCCTGCACTAGGACAGAGTTCCTTGTGGCAGCCATGAGTGTGGTCATCAGTGGCGCTGCCCACAGAGAGGTGATCTGGTTTCCATCAGGAGGCCTGACTCGAAGGCTGGCCTGGACGCCGGTATGGTCAGGCCCCCCAGCATGGCTGTTCTCTTGCTCTCTGTACAACCCCTGCTTGGACAGTCCGTGCCTCACCCACACCCCACTCCCATGACTGACCTTCTTAATCAGTAAATGCTTCCAGCTCCTCCAGTTATTGTTGTAACCTCTAGATTGGAATGGCTCCACCGTGATAGCTTATCAGAGGGGTGGTGTGAGGGGCGTGCTCCTCTGCTGGTCTCCCTGGTAACTGATGAGCCAACCTGACATCAGTTCCCCTATAACTGGTAACCTCCCTCTCCCCCTGGTAGCAAAGACTGCCACACCCTGCCCGCCGTCTGCTGTACGTGGTGGCACGGCGTGTTCCCCCAGGGCCTTGCTTCAGACCTGTAAGCTCCCCCATCCTCTAAGGCAGTGATGTCTCTGTTGCTGACTCGAGCGCTTCCTTTGGTCTCAAGGCTGGGCAGGTATAGGGCTCGAAGGCCTGTGGGTGCTGCCCAACAACGCTGCCTCCTACATGTGGCATTGCTCTCTGGTTGCCCTTCCTCCTTCCTTTCTCCTCCCCTGTGCCCTTCCTGCCGCTCTGCTCTCCTGGTGTCCCTGCACCCCACGTTTGACAGTGAGAGGCAGATTAACTGGGTGAGGCTTCTCTCTGCAGCATCCCTGATTCTTCAGAGACAAACTGTCACATGAAAGCCACAACTAATTAAGTCCTGAGTGTGGACTGTGGCGCACGCCTAGTGTCAGAAGGCAAGTTCTCTTTAACGGCTTTGTTAAGAGACCAGAAATAGTCCCTTAAAAAAAAAAAAAAAAGATAGGTATCTGTCTTCTGTTACTTAACGTGAGTTCCAGAAATACACAGAGCTAGTGAGATGGCACGCAAACCGAGCGGGACCCTGTGGGGCTCCTGGGCACAGAAGCCTTTCCGTGTCCCCCATTTCTTGTTTGTAGGGAACAGACTCCAGCCTCCTCCATGACCTTCCCTGAGTCCCAAGTGCAGATTCAAACAGTTGCTACTCAGGGAAGGGAGGGGATGCAGAGACAAGGGAGAAACAGCCAAGAAACAATAGCGCAGCCTTGGGGCAGGTCCTGGTTCCCCCTCAAGCGACACACAGAACAAAATCTTTGAGCTCTTTATAGAACTAAAACTCCCAACAAAAGGAAGATGTCAGCATTCTTCATTCCAGAGAAGCCACCTGAGGCCAGATGAAAGGAACCAGGGAAGCTCATCAAGAGATTACCTGAGACCAGATTAAAGCAGTGCAGGCCTTGCACACACCTTAATCTTAGCAGCAGCCCTACCCTTGAACCATTGCTATAAAACTCACCAAATCCTCCTGGGTTGGGACACACAGTTTTGAGGGGCAGGATCCCACTGTATCCCCCTTTGCCCAGCAAAACAATAAAGCTTTTCTCTTCTACTTCACCCAAAACTCTTGTCTCTGAGATTTGATTTGGCACTGGTGCACAGAGGCCAAGTTTTTGGCATCAGTGCCATGAGACCATGAGAGACTTGGGTCCTCTTGCTTTTCTACTCCACCTTCATTGAGGCTGGCTTCTGTTATCAAGTCATGGGATCTTTGCTCGAAGCAGGAACAATGAAGGAGGTGGAGGGGAAGGGGACTCTCTCCTCCCCAAGGTTGACCCCCTTACAGAGCTCTCCTGGGCTTCCAGTCTCATTGAACACCCCCCTCCCCTTACAGGAGGCTTGAAATATATTTCTTGTGGAGCAGGTTGCTACCTTTCACCAACACAGGGGTCCTGTTAGTGAGAAGAGGGGAGAGGAGGTGATGGGTAGATGCTGGTGGCCTCTGCCACAGCGAGCATGGCCCAGGCTTGCAGTGACCCTGGGGACCAGCTGCACCACAGAGCCTCTTCCTTCTCCTGTCTGCTGAGTGTACATCATAGTTAGAACCCAGCCACCCTCTAGGGGCGTTGGAAAGGGCCTAGTGACGAACACAGTAAGAGCTTTCTAAGAAGCTACACGCTTCCAGGGTCTGTGACGCAAAGAAAGATAAGACCTGTGGCCTTAGGATGAACCATACCGCAAGTCTCACCCAAATCTGATTTAGATGAGATTTAGATGCGATTTAGTTGATGCTGCAATGGATGAAGACTTTGGGGCTTTGGGGATGGGACTGAAAGTTTTTTGCATGTGAGAAGGACATGAATTTTGTGGGCACAATGGGCAGCGTTTTGGGCTAAATTGTGCCCTCCTGCAAATTCATACGTTGAAGTCCTAACCCCCAGTACCTCGGAGTGTGATGGTATTTGGAGATGAGGTCTTTAAAGAGTAAGTTCAAATGAGGTTAGTAGGGTGGGCCCTAACCCAATCTAACCCAAGAAGAGGGGTTTGTAATATATTCAGTTCCTAAACTTGCCTGATAATCTTCAGCTGGGCTTGTTCAATGGCACATGAACAGCAAGAGTGGTTTTGTTATTCTTTTTATGTCTGTGGCTATTCTCTTCACTCATATCTAGACCCTGGTTCAGAGGCAGCATGTCTAAATCCAGGGCACTTCCAGATACAGGGCACTCGAAGCTGACATGCAGAATTTGACTGCTGAGCACGTTTGAATAACACTGGTGTCCATGGCACCTTCTCCAGTCACAGACTTGTCAGCTGTATGGAGGAAGGATTGGATGCCCGGAGAGAAGAGATGCCCCTTTCCCATACCCACCTCGTCAGAGTTCTCTCTGACCAAAACTCAACATCGTTACAAAGAGGAAAGACCATTTCCAAGAGACATTGGCAAATAAAAGTTTAATGTATTATCTGGTGACAGCAATAAAAGAATGGAGAAAAAAATCATCATTCAGGTCAAATCCTACGATAATGAGTAGGGTTATCAGAAGATGTCCAGGTCTCTTCTGCTGGCTCGCTTGTTGTAAGCAAGGAGGCCACAGTTAGTCTTGGACCAGGCCTCGTTGGTGTGGGTACCGGCTGGATGAGAAGAGACACAGAGCCATCCTGGAAAGGACCAAACACCCACATAAACCCTGGGTGTCCCAGGTCTGTCACCTGATGGGAATGGATATCTCCCGTGGCCCCAAGGGCTTGGCCGGGGCCCCTTGGCCACACAAGCCTCACCCTGAGTCAGTGGCCTTCAGGGAGCAGGGACCGTAAGTACAAGATGCGCCAGACATCCATCACTCTCCTTCCAGCTGTGCCTCCAGACGTGTTGGGGAGGTATTTGAAGCATTGTATTAAGGCAGTTTGGCCGTTAATTGCCAACATTGCTGGCTCCAAATGTGTGACTGAGCATTTGCTGTGGAGGCAGTGTGGTGGGTGGTAAAGCCCAGGAGCTTTGGCACTTGACTGCTAGGCTTCACATACTGCCTCGGCTTCCCCAGGATCATACTGGTAAAGTTAAAGGACTTGTCTGAGTCTTAAACAGCATAACATGTCTAAAAGCATTTTACACAATGTCTGACACATTATAAACTGTCATTGTGAGCTCTTTGTTATGATTTTATTTCCCCCTTTTTCCAGGGAGGGGGTAAAAATGAAGGTAGTGATTAAGGGCACAGTCAGGTTTGAATTCCAGCTCCCCCACCTGTAGCTGTGCGACCTTCTCTACACCTCAGCTTCCTCGTCTTGAAAACGTGGGTGATGCTCATAACTATCTCATGGCTGTTTAGAGGAGTAAACGGGCCAAACATGCAGAGCTTGGTGAGCTCAAGACATCATGCTTGTCACCATCATTGTCATCATCACCATCACCATTACCATCATCATCACTATCATCACCATCACCATCATTATCATCACCATCATCATTATCATCATGACCATCATCATCATCATCATCATCATCATCATGACCATCACCATCATCATCATCACTGTCATCACCATCATCACCATCATTATCATCACCATTACCATCATCATCATCACTATCATCATGACCATCATCATGACCATGACCATCATCATCATCACTGTCATCACCATCATCACCATCACCACCATCACCATCATTATCATCACCATTACCATCATCATCATCACTATCATCATGACCATCATCATCATCATCACTGTCACCATCACCATCATTATCATCATCATCTTCACCATCACTGTCATCACCATTACCATCATCATCATCATCACTATCATCATCACCATCATTATCATCATCATCATCACTGTCATCACTACCATCATCATCATCACTATCATCATGACCATCGTCATCATCACCATCACTGTCATCACCACCATCATCATCATCATCACCATCATTGTTGTCACAGCAGAGTAACAGGAGAGGTCAAGATGTACAGCGACCATTTTTTTCTTGTTTCTACGTTCAAACGCATTACTGGGGTTATTGAACAAGGCATCCTGGTGACTTACACAGCTGGTATAATTGCATCGTTGCTAAATGGTTAGCTGTTGGCTACCTTATTTTAGAGAAGAGAGAAGTAAGATTCAGGTGTGTCACAAATCGACAGAGCACCCTACCCCACTGCCTCGTGAGCTGCCCTGACACCTTGGTCTCCACTGTGACCGCAAGACAGATCTTGGACTCATCATGTCTCCGTGTCCAGACCTCACCATTCTTGTCCCTGGCAATGAATGGATGTCCATTAGGGCCTAAAGACATTGTCACCATGGGTAACAATACAGCTGTGTGGCTCGGGGGCCACATCTGCAGTCCCCTCTGTCATTGGAGACGTGACTCCAATGTCTCCTGTGAAGTCTAGAGTAATATCTTCTCTTGATGCTGAAACTGACCATCCCTGATAGTCCCAGGTTGAGAAGCAGAGCCGTAGGACTTGAGGCCACAGTCGGGGCACCTCCAGCTGAGGGGAGGTGCCATGGAGAAGTGAGCAGTTACCAGGAGAAGTTACAGATGCTCTGTATCCCCTGAGCATGGTCCTGGGGGACCACGTCGGTGCAGGTGAGGTGGACCACCAACCCGTCCAACTTGCACATCATGGGGTGGACCCTGATTATAAACTGACCTTCAGAAGTGCTCAGACATTTATAGATCTTCTCTTACATCCCAGGGTCTTGGGAGGAGTTGAGGATTCAAATTCCTGTTTGGAATGTGTGTTTCCTGTTGTTGAGAAGCTTGTGATATAGAAGGGAGACTGAGGACAAAGGACATGGTTGTGATGCAGACAGGGAAGCCCAGAAGGATGGAGCGCAGGCCGCCGTAGCCATGTGGATGGGGAAGCAGGGTGGAGGCCCTCCTCCCCTGGATGCGGAAAGAGGGTGGGTTCAAATGCACGTAGGCAAACTGGCTTCATGGAAGAGCTAAGGCAGTTCTTGCTTTGGCTCTTTTTTTTTCAAACCAGTGCAGACTGTCCTTTTATTACAAGGCTGATGGCTGGTACAACATTTTTCAGAAGTCTGAACAGACCTGGCTAGACAGTCGACTCTGAAGAAACCTTTTAATCCCTCTAACACCTTCATACTGATTTTTAATTTTTTTCCAGGCCTCTGGCTAAACTGAAATCCTTGCTGATGACTTGGTGTGTTTGCTCATTATAGAGACCCTCTCTGACGGCAGTTTTCTCTTAGAAAGCTAGTTTTTCAGGAAAAAGCTAAATGCATTCCAGAGGCAGGTGATTATAACTTTGCAGGATCTATTTCCATTTGGTTTCGAATGAAGCTAATTTGATTGGTGACCCTATAACCATGTTGGGTTCTTCCCCTTTACACAGAATCAGGGTGCCTCAGAGGGGTTCAGTCCTTTTATTTGATCTACCATCCCCCTTTACTCAGTGTTCAGTTCTAATAAAAAGTATGCAGGCACTTGCTGTTTTGTATTGCTTTGCTCTCCTTGATTTCTGGAATTACTTTCTGTATTTTTTGAGCACTGACTTTGTTTTCTAGCAACAGGGCAGTGACAGTAACAGATTGAACATCCAGCAAAGGCCCCTGAGTTTCCTCAGAAGCCACAGTTTAGTTCATTCTGTGTCTCAGATAAATGTGATGACACAGATAAGGGGTTTGTACTACACACAAGAAATGTAGAGCTTAATTATTTTGAGACTGTAATACTTGAGGAGACATAACTACATAAAATAGCTAGTGTCAGAGACATCCGTGTCATCAGATCCTAATCTGTGCATTACAGATGCACATGCCAGACAGTTCAGAGAGGAGGACAGACACCAGGAGGGGCTGCGGAAGCTGTGGACAGAGCCCAGAGGCGTGGAAGGCGAGCCAGGCTGCAGGGCAGAGGCTTTGAACATGTGAAGCACATCATTTATAGAAAAGCTGAAATGAAGATTTCCAGGCCCCATTCCCAGAGATTGGGAGTCAGGAAGTCAGGGCTGGGACCCAAGAATCTGCATTGTAATGCCTGCCCCCTGTCCTTCTGCTATAGGTGGTCCATAAACCGTAGTTTGAGAAATAATGCTTTAAAAAACAGTGAGAGAGTCTCTGTAAATGAAGAAGGTAGAGGAAGGCACTTTGATGTTAAAAGCAAAGCACTCTGCTGGGAAATCGTAGCTACCTGGCAGTTGTGCCGGCCTGTGTCTGCGTCATTGGGGATGTCACCTGCTGATGGGACCCTCTGGGTTGTGAGTTGGGATCTTGTAAAAATGATCTTACCATGTAATATCTGTGCCATGCACCGCCTCTAAGAAGCTAGAATAACCTTTGCAGGTCACAGTCCCGTGCGTTTGGAGGATTGCTGGCAGAGAATGAAGGCAGAAGTTTCTCTCTCTCCCATTTGACAAACGAGGAAATCACGGTGCCAGAAGGGGCCACCATTACTGTCCATTAGTGATGGACTCGGTGTCAGTAATGGGACCCAGAAAGAGCCCGGCCATGGAAGGGCCCCAGGCTCTTCCTCTTGAGCCGCCGTGGGCAGGGTGATGGTTGGAAGGTGAACCAGAAGCCATCCGTCGAGGATGTAGTCAGCCAGAAACTCGAGCAGACGCATGAAGGATTGGGGGTTCTCCCTGGCCAAGCTCACATGTTCATTTGGGGGTACACGTTGCTGGCATGGAGGAGGGCTGTGGCATCTTTTATCCCTGGGTATCCCGGCTTCTGCCTTGTGTATGGTAGTCCTGTCTCTTTCCAAAAAGGCTTTGGGGTGTGCGTGGATAAATGACATGGATGTGTCGTGTTCATGGTGAGTGTTTCCAATGTGTGTGGTATAGAGATAGACTGTCAGAGTCATGGGAAAGGGAAGAAAATCAGGTAACTGTGAGAGCTCAGGCCTTTACCATAAAGGAGCCAGGGGCAAAGAAGAAAATATCTTGGTTGTGTAATTTTTCTTATCTTAAAACAAAATGAGAGAAGGAGAAGGGGAGAGGGGAAGGGAGAAGAAGAAAAAAATATATAACAGTACTTCAAAATCTATGTTTGTGGCACACATTTTTAAAGTAGCCTGGTTTCTTCTTATAGAACATAATAGTAGAAAATTTTGAAACTGCATATAAACAAGAAAAAATAGAAATCATTACTAATCCTACTACCCAATATTTTTATGATTTTTTTTTTTTTTTTTTTTTGCGGTATGTGGGCCTCTCACTGTTGTGGCCTCTCCCGTTGCGGAGCACAGGCTCTGGACGCGCAGGCTCAGCGGCCATGGCTCACGGGCCCAGCCGCTCCGCGGCATGTGGGATCTTCCCGGACCGGGGCACGAACCCGTGTCCCCTGCATCGGCAGGCGGACTCTCAACCACTGCGCCACCAGGGAAGCCCCCCTACTACCCAATATTAAACACAGTTGGCATTTTCATTGCATTGCAGATTACTTTGTTCTTTTTAACTTTTTATTCTGGAAAATTTCAGACGTAAGGCAGAAATAGAGAGCAGAGTAGTGATTTCTCATGTATCAGACATGAAGCAATTACCGGTGTTCTGCTGTGCTCTGACAGCTTTTTAAGCTCCAGACTATATATCAAGATGCACCTCTTGTTTCCTCAATTAATTTCCGATTGTGAGTTTATTTTTACTGCCATGTCATTGAAAAAATTTTTTAAAACATAATGTGTAATGTTGTGCCTTGTTTCATGGTATGGTTGGCATTAAATTTTAAAAACAAGGTATCACCCAGATGTGATCCTGGTAACGTTTTGACAGTTGATCTGACAGTGGGTTTACAGCAAATACAGGAGCCACCTCCCTGAGACATTTCCCAAAGTATCCTTGTTAAAGGCAAAGGCGATAACAGTCAAATATCGCTTGGCGGACAGGATCCTGTGCCCGCCCCGTGGTTAGCCCGGCTGTGTCTCATCCACCTCCTCCCTGCCGGTCTGAGAGCTGGGCTTCTACCTGGCATCCTGGAGCCAGGCACCCCTCTGGGCTTGTGTTTCGCAGCCTTACGTAGTTGCAAGGATTCTTTTCTCTTCCCACAATAGCTGTTCCTTGCAAGTAACTTCATTGGAGGTTTGAGCAAATCATCCCCCTCCACGTGCCTATGGAATTACAAAGTTGCGGTTTTGGCTTTAGAGGAGAAAATTCACCGTGAAGATAGACCTTCCTAGGGAAGTACGCTACACGGTAGGGCCGCTGCTGGTGGATTTCTTTTTCTGCTGCAATAATGACCTGCCTGCATTCATAATGCTTACTGAGGGCTGCTCCCTATCGTATATGTCCGGCACTGTGGCTCTGTGCTGATAATCACATGAATAGCGTCATCAGTCGTGAAGCCTTTGGGGCCAGTTGCCTGCGTAAGTCCTGGCACCAAGCCTGTCCTTACTTTACACTCACTATAGCAGTTTGGTTCCTCCGTCACTGAGTGCCCACCGTTTTGCGGGCACTGGATGCAGGTGCAAGGTCTTACGACACTAGGCAAGATCTGCAATGGTCAAGCCAGGATGCTTAGGCTGGGTCAGTGAATGCTGTCCATTTCACAGTGAAAACGAGAAGGGACTCTGATGACCTCAGTTGGCAGGAAGGGGCTGCACGTGTGCGTTCTGCAGGTTCAGAGACGAGAAATGATAGTGACCCTTAGGTCCCCTTCTCAGCTGTAAGTCAGGGGTCCCACAGGACGCGTACACGTCTAGTCACTGTTTCTGCAGGTGGCTGAGATGTCGCAGGTGCTAGGTTCCAGGGAGGCTGATCACAGTGACTAGAGGCTAGGAGGTGTCTGCCAACCAACAAGATAAACCTCTGAAGAAGGAGAGAGGTGGGGAAGGAAGGGGGCCGGGACAAAGCAGAGGAGCTGGGTGCACGGTGGTTGGTTGGACCAAGCTCACCTCACTCCTTCTTGGCCACTGTCAATCTGCGTGGCCCCACCCGTAGAGATTGGAGGTGGCTTGTGTATTTGGAAGCACGGCTTCCTTCATCAATGCAGAGATGGCAGCCTTCTTATTTTGAAAAGAAGCCTTCCTAAAAAAAATATGTAAGGGGATGAGGGGATGAGTGGTCGTCTTCTGCATAGATTGTGGCTAGAATAGATTCGTCTTCAAAAGAACCTGGTTATTACCTAACGCCATTCCTTAGTGCAAGACAGTGAGACACAGAATGACTCTGTAAATAGCTAGGCTTCCTGGACAAAACCTCAGTGATGCAGGGACTGCAGCTGCACAGAGATCAGGGGCCCTGTGGAGGGAGCATCTAGGGCTCCTGAGCGTGGGTGTGTGAATTACTTTACGTCACTGCTCAGCGCCCGGGGTCTCACCTCGTCGTTCTGTCCGTGACGGAGTGTGGTATCCGTGTTGTTTATGGAACATCACCTCTGTTGACTTCATGCAGGAGGTAGAGGGAAGAGGGCCGATCTGTGTGGTGTGGTTAGTAAGAAATAAATGAAGTGGATGGTGTGATTCAGGGCAGAGATCACAGGGCGCAGTTTCGGAGGACTTGGGTTTGAATCCCGACTCACCTGTTCCACCCTGAGTGCCAGAAGATCTGATCTTCCAGCCTCAGTGTTCTCATCTGTAAAGTGGAGGAAGTGATTCCACATGGACTTCAAGTCTCCCTGCCCAGTAGGAGGTTTTTAACTCCCCCAAATGATTAGCAAAGCAACTTGAGTCAGAAAGCCCACGGGAATAATAACAACAAACATATGGTGAATTATTCAGGCCACACAGGACCCAAGCCTGTCAGGCAGCGTGACTGGAAGAAGGTCGTTGTGTCCTGATGTCTGGCAGCCTGTCTTTGCTCCCTGACTTCGACAAATGACCGCAGAGGCTCATTCATCTTGCGGAGACCTGACCAAGGTGGCCTGATGTTAAATAGCGCGTGCTCTGTGCCCAGATGCGCTGTCTTGTCATCGGTGAGCTGGCCGAGGTACCAGAGCAGAAAGGAGCAGCCTGGCTCGATGCACTGAGATGCCGACTGTCATGCTTTGCTTGTGGGGGTGATACATCTGGACCACCTGCTCCTGTGGGCGGGTCGTCGTGGGTTCTGCATGAAGACTGAGGGAATCTCATCGACAGGGTCTTGTTCTGTAGTTTGACAGGTGAGGAATCCAGTGGCAGCAGGGGCTGTCTTGTCACCATCAACTTCTGCTGACCCAGGGAGGCTTAGGTGGGCTCACAGAGCAAGCAGAAGTGTCACCTGCACACGTGGTCCGCACCAGCTGTGCCTTCTACCATGTAGCTCAGCTTCCTGGCAGGGACAGGGAGGGCTCGTGTGTGTGTGTGTGTGTGAGAGAGAGAGAGAGAGAGAGAGAGTTCCAACTCCTCGCCAGCTTTGCCTTCACATATATTTCATTTAATCCTCACAGCAGCCTCATAGGAACATATGATTTACCTTTAAGGATGGGTAGGACTTCGCCAGTTGGAAGCAACACGGGCGGCATTACCCAGCCTCGATTCAGCCAGTGTTTACTTTGTACTCACTACATGCCAGACCCTCTGTTGGGTTCTAGGGATTCAAGAGTGGCCAGCCTAGCCCACAGGACAGCAGCGGGGATGGGGGGGGGGCGCTTAGAAGTAGGATAGATCAGCGGCCAGCTGGGACTTGGCCTTGGTCTCTTTCCACCACATCATGCTACCCGCTGAGGGCCTGTGGCTCCCAAGCCTGCATCCCCTGAAGATTCTTTCTGACCTTCCTGAGGGGAGGAAAGGGACAAGACCAAAGACTGAGGGCGGGCGGTGGATTCCCAGCCTATTTCAGCCCAGAATTTCCAAACGGAATGAAATGATATTTTCATCATCGGACTTTTGTGAAACCACATTTTTTCGTAATGACTGTGATTTGGGGTAATATACTGAAATAAGGTGGAAATTTGAGCTCCCTTCACGTTGTACCATCAACTGTAATAATGGTAATTCTGATTATTATCATCAAGTGATAGCAGCTGGCATTCACTGGCACTTAGTTTGTGCCAAGCATTGTCTTAGCATCTTCTTACGCATTAGCCAGTAGGTCATATTATTTCCCCCATTTCAAAAGTGAAGAAAGATCGCATAGATCAGTCATTTTTTCCCCCTCTCCTAAACTCACATAGCTGGAAGGGGGCAGAGATAGAATTTGAACCCAGGCAGTCTGGGGAATCCTGTCTTGTCTTCTTTTAGGTCTGGCCGGAGATAAATTTAAGAACAGAGAAACACTTTATGCTATCGCTTATATGTGGAATCTAAAAAATACAGAAAACTAATGAATATAATGAAACAGCAACAGACTCACAGATACAAACTAGTGCTTACCAGTGGGGAGAGGGAAGGAGGGAGGGACGAGATAAGGGGTGTGGGAGTGAGAGGTGTACATACTGCTATATATAAAATAAATAAGCTACAAGGATATATTGTACAGCACAGGGAATATAACCAATGTCTTATAGTAACTATGAATGGAATATAACCTTTAAAAATTGTGAATCACTATGTTGTACCCCTGAAACTTGTATAATATTGTCCATCAGCTATACCTCAATTTAAAAAAAAGATGACCTCACCCTAAATATTGAAACTGACAGAAGTCAAGAAAAAATGTAACATGGAAAGTAATATTCTGAAATAAAATTTTATTTTGCCTGCATTTTAAAATTTAAAAATCATATCCTTTAAAACAATGTAAAATTGCTAACTGTCTTTTTTGGAGAAGGGCTATCCTTTCTTCTGAGATCTTGTCCTTCCCACATTTTTTATGTTAATTTTTTTTCATTTGTTAATGTATAGTCATTGTAGATGGTCCTGGGTATTTCAGATATCTTACTTGGCCTAATGAAATGACGGAGAACATAGTTTTTAAAAAATTTTATTGAAGTGTAGTTGATTTACAATGTTGTTAATTTCTGCTGTACAGCAAAGTGACTCAGTTATACACATATATATATTCTTTCCCATTATGGTTTATCACAGGATATTGAATATAGTCCCCTGTGTTATACAGTAGGACCTTGTTTATCCATCCTATAGATAATAGTTTGTATCTGCTAACCCCAGACTCCCAATCCATCCCTCCCTCCGCCCCCACCTTGGCAACCACAAATCTGTTCTCTATATTTGTGAGTCTGTTTTTGTTTCGTAGGTATGTTCATTTCTGTTGTATTTTAGATTCCACATATAAGTGATATCATATGATATTTGTCTTTCTGTTTCGAACTTACTTCACTTAGTATGATAATCTCTAGGTCCATCCATGTTGCTGCGAATAGCATTATTTCATTCTTTTTTTAGAATGAGTAATATTCCATTGTATATATGTACCACATCTTCTTTATCCATTCATCTGTCAATGGACATTTAGACTGTTTCCATGTCTTGGCTATTGTGAATAGTGCTGCTATGAACATAGGGGTGCATGTGTCTTTTTGAATTGTAGCGTTGTTTGGATATATGCCTAGGAGTGGGATTATAGGATCATTTGGTAGCTCTGTTTTTAGTTTTCTGAGGAACCTCCATACTGTTCTCCATAGTGGCTGCACCAATTTACATTCCCACCAACAGTGTAAGAGAGTCCCTTTTCATTGAGAGCATATGTTGATACCCAACATTTTGGGAGAAATTTGGTCTGGGAACCCTAAGCCATGGGTCTCCATCATGGGGGCTAAGGTTGGTGTACCAGTAATCAAGATCAATAATACAGTCAATTCTTGTTACTCACAGTAATTATGTTCTATAAAGTTGCTGCGAACACTGAGTCTGTGAATAGTGAACCATGTTCCCAGGGGAAGTATAGGGTTAGGCCCCTGAGAGCCTCTGGTCACAGTACGTTTATCCATCAATACATAATCCCGTTCTGTGTGTGTTTCTCTTTAATGACACCTTATTTAATGTATTACGTTTATTCATTAACACTGAACTCACAGCCAACAGCTCTGGAACTCATGCCTGAGTAAAGCTTATCTAACATGTATTTTTTCCATAAGGCACATCGCAGCCTTTTGCACTTAGGAACACCAGACAGCACTTTAAGATCATGCTGGGGACTATTTTGAACAGCAAAATCACCGTTACAGAACACAAAAATGCGAAAAATGTGGCACTGAGTAGATCACAAAGAGGACACCTGAGAACCAAAGTTTCATCCCCAGCTGGGAACCTGAGCCTTTGGGGCTTTCAATCTGTCGCCCCCTGCACGTGCCCACAAATGACCCTGAAACTTGCAGGTATTGATTTTGAGGTTTCACATGCATTTAGTAAGTAGGCAAACTCACAAATGTGTAATCTGCAGATAATGAGGATGGACTGTATTTTGATGCAATATTTTAAAGAATCAGAGTTAATACCAAAAAATCCAGGATGAATAAAATAGAAAATTTTCAGTCAAGAGAGGATTAGAGTGACTGAGTTCTCCTCTTGCCCTAGACTCCCATGTGGCTCATATGGCCCCTGCTTATTGACTCTGCCCCCAGCCATCTCCTGAGTCCCTGCCAGGCCCTCTTTTCTAGGGCCTGGCATGTCCTCACCCTCATCCTGCTTTAAAGTTTTTTATCCTTATAAAACCATGATGGGGTCACCTCTAAGGGTGTCCAAATAATTTGCCACGCCCCCGGGCCCTCCTAAATGTGAAAGATGTTGCTAAACATCGTTACAGGTGTTAATTCACGTTCCCTTGAAGTACGCTGAGGTGCGCTGAGGTGCACTGAGGTATGGGGCCACCTTACTTAGCCTGAGCCCTTGGGCTTTGACTGCCTCTACCCAGAGGTACTGGTGCCCGTGCCGGTTGAGCCCAAGCTCGGCACATCCTTGGGAGCACGTTTAATCTCATGGTAAAGCCTGTGTCCTCGTCTGCATTCATGCTCCCACCAGCTTCCTGCTTCACCCAGGAAACCCTGTTTTGTGTACCCTCGCATGCAAGCCCTGGTGGCTCACCAGGGATACTGCTTTCCCTCTGAGCCTGCGGTTTCCCTCTCTACGTTCATTGTGCTCAGCTCTTTTTACCTTTTTATTTTGAAATAGTTAAACATGGACAGGAAGGTGCAGAAGGAGAACAGAGAGATCCTGTACAACCTTTGCCCAGTTTCCCATGCTGGTAACATCATGCATAACTATAGTACTGTATCATAACCAGGAAATGGACATTGATACCATCCCCAGACCTTAATCAGATCCTACCAGTTTTGTGTGTGTGTGTGTGTGTGTAGATCTGTGTAATCACCACCACACTTAAGATACAGAACAAGTCCCTCACCACAAAGGTCTCCCTCATGCTACCACTTCATAATCATATTCAGTCATATCCACCTCCTGCCATCCCTAACCCCTGACCATCACTGACCTCTGCCGCATCTCTGTAATTCTGTCATTTCGGGAATGCGGTACAAATGGCCTTCATAACCTTTTGAGATCAGCTTCTTTCACTCATCAGAAGGCGCTGGAGATGCATCCAGGTGGCTGTGTGTTGCATGTTCGTTCCTTTTTCTCGCTGAGTAAGACTCCATGGCATGGCTGTGTCACGGTCATCTGACCTTTCACCTGCTTGAGAACGTTTGGGTCATTATCAGTTTGGGGCTGTTATGAATAAAGCCGCTGTGAACATTAATGTACAGGGTTTTATGTGGACAGATTTTTTTCTTTTCAGAAAAATGCAGAAATGCAAACGTTGGGTTATATGGCAAATACATATTTAGTTGTTGAAGAAACTACCAAACCATCTCCCAGAGTGGCAGTATCATTTTATATTCCCAGCAGCAATGTGTGAGTGATACGATTTCTTTTTTTTTTTCTTTTTTTTTTTTTGCGGTACGCGGGCCTCTCACCGTTGTGGCCTCTCCCATTGCGGAGCACAGGCTCCGGACGCGCAGGCTCAGCGGCCATGGCTCACAGGCCCAGCCGCTCCGCGGCATGTGGGATCCTCCCGGACCGGGGCACGAACCCGTGTCCCCTGCATCGGCAGGCGGACTCTCAACCACTGCGCCACCAGGGGAGCCCGAGTGATCGATTTCTTTGCATCTTCATCAGCATTTGATGTAAAGTGACCTTTTTAAACAGTTGTTCTGATAGGTACATAGTGATACTCATCATGGTTTTACTTTGCATTTTCCTAATGACAAATGATGTTGAACATCTTCTCATGTGCTTAGTTGGATTCAGATATCCTCTTTGATGAAGTATGTGTTCATCTCTTTTGTCCATCTTCTAATTGGATTGTTTTCTTTCTTTCTTGCTGTTAGTGTTCAGTTTGAGAGCTCTTTATATAGTCTAGATATGAGTCCTTTGTCAGGTACCCACATACATTTTTATTGAGAGCTGACTACATGCAAGGACCTGGGGATTCAGCAATGAACAGATGGTCTTTCTCTCTGCCCACGGAGAGCTTCTACTCTAGTGGGGAGGGAGACATTAACAACTGCTTATTACACTGTTAGAGATTTTTAGCTGTGGTCATGAAGGGTCACGAAGGAGAACCGTGGTACCTGAGAACGGGCAGTGGCTAGAGGGACGTCACCTGACCTGGGGGCTGGGGAGTCCAGGAACTGAACCAAGAACTGAAGGAGGAGGAGGTGACCTGGAACAGGTGTGAGTGGGGTAGGTAGGGGTGGGGTTCCTCCAGGTGACTTTGCATCTTCCCCTGCTCTTGCCTGGAACTGATTTTTAGTCCCCAGTGAAGAAATGCATACACAGCAGTAAAGAAACCCCAGAACTATGTCTTCCTTCACCTCTGAGATCAGATCACCCTTCCCCCTCTCTGTCTGTAACTGCTCAGCCATCAGAAAGTACACTTCACATTTTTTGCCATCGTGAAACTTGTGATACTAAGATAAAAAATGTGACAACAGGCTGACCAAGCCAAAAGAACTACTGTTTTGTTCTTTTTACGACCCGATCCTTAGTTGAATTTGGGAATTCCCCTAGTACAGGGGAAAGGTGATCATTTCCTGTAGAACAGAACTGGATTCATAAATAATATACCTCATGCAACTTTAGTGTTTGAAAATTGAGTGATTTCACCAAACATCTAGAGTCTAATTCTGTTCAGTACCTCCATAGAAGCTTAGCGAGCTTCAGGAGTGTAAAATTTGAAGAACTTTGACCTCGATGCACACTATTTCTTAACTTATCTCTTTTTTTACAGGTAGAATTGCTCACAGCGTGTTCTCTCTTGTCTCCAGGGTTGCTGACTTCATACTCCCCTTGCTAGCAATCCTCACCAACTGACTCCTTTAGAAACCACTTCAACAGCATTTAAGAGGGTCTGGATCCAATATGCGTAGTTTCAAATTAAAGTGAAAACCCCCCACTGGTTCCCTCACAGTCATAAGCGATACACAGGGCCCATTTCTCGCAATTGGAATTTTAGAAGCAAGTAGAAGAATCCCAGAGGTGGAATATCTAAGCATGTGTGGGTTTCCTTTAGATTTGGAGACAGTGCTTCCTGAGCTGAAATCAGGCCGCGTGGCCTGACGCCAAGACACAATACAGGCAGACCTTGGAGATATTGTGCGTTGGGTCGCAGACCATCGCAATAAAATGAATATTGCGATCCAGCGAGTCATGCGAAATTTTGGTTTCCCAGTGCATAAAGAAGTTAGGTTTACTGTAGTCTATTAAGTGTGCAATAGCATTCTGTTTCAACAATGTACACACTTTAATTAAAAATACTTTATTGCTAAAAAACGCTGTCATCTGACAACGCAGGGTTGCCACAAACCTTCAGTTTGTATAAAACACAGTATCTGTGGAATGCAGTCAATCAGAGTGCAGTAGAAGGAGGTTTGTCTGTGACAGTTCAGGAAACGGGGTGCCCGTACTCAAGGCCTTTGACGTGCTCTTCTCTGCTACTCTGATGCACCCTGCATTGTCCCCCCCTTGCCTCCGCTCGGGCCCTTCCCCTTCCATGTCCCCAAGAGAAGTTAGATCGAGAGCTGGTCCCCGGACGCGTGGTGGCTGAGCCGTGGTGCTCTCTTTCCTGAGGTCAGGGGTTCAAAAGCCCCGTGACTCTCCCTCCTGGGCTGCTGAGCAGACTCACCGTGGGCATTTCTCTGTGTCCCTGCCACCGCTCTGCAGAACTGCGCAAGAACCCAAGAAGAGCAGCACACATTTTGAAAAGTGTACAGTGGAGTGTGAAAGCCTGTTGATGATGACGGCTCTCCTGGTATGAGGCCCACTCAGAGGCGCTTGAAGGATAGGAAGAATTCCCGTGAATTCATCCAGCTCCCTCTCCTGGCAAATCAATAAGACCCTGCAATGACATATGACATCATGATTCCAGAGGATCCTCTGCCTCTCCGAAATAACAACATTTACCAAACAGCGCTCAGGATGGTTTGCAGAGAAAAATCGACCCAGTGAGGCTTTTCACGCCATTTCTCTTTGTGCTCCATGAGGATTCTTTGAGTCATGTCAGTTAAATATTATATTAATCACGCAATCATGTTTGCTTTTCTCTGGTCGGCCCACCGTGATTGAATCTGTATTGGAAGAATCTATCAGCGGCTTCCAGACCTAGACATATGGAAGACTGATTTGTCTGTATTTTCTTAATATTTCGTGAGGGTGTGCAGTGCTTTTGAGACCACACAGTTTTTCTTCCCCTTCGTTCTCTTTACAGTTACTGGTACGTCGTGTAAGTTAATGAGGGTGTGTGTTGAGCACAGCCCTTAGCAGTCTGCCTTTCTGTAGATATTCTAGGGGTGCTTTATTAGGTCTTTTTATTTATTTATTTTTATACAGTTTTTATTTTTTGGCTGTGTTGGGTCTTCGTTTCTGCGCGAGGGCTTTCTCTAGTTGTGGCAAGCGGGGCCCACTCTTCATCGCGGTGCGCGGGCCTCTCACTATCGCGGCCTCTCTTGTGGCGGAGCACAAGCTCCAGACGCGCAGGCTCAGTAGTTGTGGCTCACGGGCCTAGTTGTTCCGCGGCGTGTGGGATCTTCCCGGACCAGGGCTCGAACCCGTGTTCCCTGCATTGGCAGGCGGATTCTCAACCACTGCGCCACCAGGGAAGCCCCTGTTAGGCCTTTTACATGGCTGTGTTGGATAATTCACTAAGCTAAAATCATGCATAAAAGTATAAGGCAGAGAATATTGGAACCACAGCTGCTCACCCATCTATGTGTGGGCACAGACCCAGAACCGTTCTCGGAGAAAACTCCGGCTTGCAGGAACCCCTTGCAGAGGTGGATGGACTTGTAATCAGACAAACGTTCACAGTCTGCCTTTTAAATATCTTCCCCTTCAGTATAGCAGAGTGGTTAACAGTGCAGGCACTGGAGCCATGCTGTGTGGGTTAAAATTCTGCTTTTACTGCTTCCTAACTGGGCAACCTTGGGCAAGTCACGTAGGATCTGTAAGCCTTCGTATCCTGGTCTGAAAATGGGTCTTATGATAATAAGGCTTTCCTCATTGGGTGGTGGGGCTTAGAAAATACGTAAATATCTGAAAAATGCTTCAAAGATGTGTGCAGTATATGTTAGCTATTATCCTTTCATATGGCCCTTAATATTCTTTTTGCTTTTCTTTTGATTTAATTTTTATTTTTTATCAAAATAATACAAGTACCTTCAATCCGTGGAAGTTTCTGAGGCTTATGTTTCACCCACCTTCTCTCCACCCCAAGTTTCCCACTTATGAGAGGCGGCCGCCTTCAACTCTTGTCTTTTTGTCTTGTTAATTACTTCCATTCTGAACATTTTCCCAGTTTTTAAAATGACTGTTTGATTTCCAAATATAAAAAATAAGGAGTTGGCTTCATGGTCCTTGCATCCCCTAGATATTAAATCAGTATTTAGAGTAGCTTTTGTGTTGGTTGGCTATCATATACATATGTCCGAGTCATCTTTTTTTTTTTAAAGATTTAATTTTATTTTAATGTTTTTGGCTGCGTTGGGTCTTCGTCGCTGCATGTGGGCTTCAGTAGTTGGGACGCACAGGCTTACTTGCTCTGTGGCATGTGGGATCTTCCCCGACCGGGGATCGGACCCATGTCCCCTGCATTGGCAGGCAGATTCTTATCCACTGCACCACCCGGTAAGTCCCCGAGTCATCTTGTGTAATATGGGTATATTTTCTTTTTCCCTTGAGGTTTATAATTGAATAATTTTAATGGTTACTTATTTTTTGTTTACATATTGCTAACTGAGCCCACACTCTCCAACAGACATGAAAATCTCCCCTTGATGGGTTCAAACGTCTAGAATTATCTGTTGGTTTTACCTTTTTTCTTGCAGACTTCCCTTCCAGAGCCCTTGTTTTGCTCCAGCCTGGGCCGATTACTCTCCAGGCCTCCTGGAATTCTCCATCATCATCCTCCTCCTGGGAGTTCCCTATACCTCCCTTCTTCTTCTTTTTTTTTTTTTTGCGTTATGTGGGCCTCTCACTGTCGTGGCCTCTCTCGTTGCGGAGCACAGGTTCCGGACGTGCTGGCTCAGCGGCCATGGCTTATGGGCCTAGCCGCTCCGCGGCATGTGGGATCTTCCCGGACCGGGGCACGAACCCGTGTCCCCTGCATCGGCAGGTGGACTCTCAACCACTGCGCCACCAGGGAAGCCCTTTTTTTTTTTTTAAATAAGTTTATTTATTTATTTGTTTTTATTTTTGGCTGTGTTGGGTCTTCGTTGCTACACATGGGCTTTCTCTAGTTGCAGTGAGCGGGGGCTACTCTTCGTTGCAGTGCGCGGGCTTCTCATTGTCGTGGCTTCTCTTGTTGCGGAGCACGGGCTCTAGGCGTGCGGGCCTCAGTAGTTGTGGCACACGGCCTCAGTAGTTGTGGCTCGCGGGTTCTAGAGTGCAGGCTCAGTAGCTGTGGCGCATGGGCTTAGTTGCTCCGTGGCATGTGGGATCTTCCCGGACCAGGGCTCGAACCCGTGTCCCCTGCATTGGCAGGCAGATTCTTAACCACTGCGCCACTAGGGAAGCCCTGTACCTCCCTTCTGTATTGGATCCCCTGTTTCCTGGGCTCATTTTTCCCTTTCTGTTTTCTTCCTTATTTTGTTGAGCCATGTCCTTTAGTAGCTTCTTGAGAAATCATGTGAGATTGGTACAATTTTTGTGAACTTGGGTGTATGAAAATGCCTTTCTCTGAACCTCTTCTTGACTGAAAGATTCTCTAAGGATGGGATTCTAGGTAGCATACCATTTTCTGCCTGAATTTTGAAGGCATTGTCCATTGTGTTTTAGTTGGATTTCACTGTTGCTAATGGGATGTCTGAAACTATTCTGACACCCCCATCTTTTCATTTTTTAAAAATTGAAGTGTAGTTGATTTACAATGTTGTGTTGGTTTCAGGTGTACAGCAGAGTGATTCAGTTACACACACACACACACACACACACACACACACACACACACACGCTCCATACTTTGATTTTGATTTACATTTTCTCTCTGGCAGCTTTTAGGATATTACTTTTATCTCTGATACTTTGACACCTTTCAATAATATGTCTCGGTTGTAAGATTTTTTAAAATTTATTTCAGATTTGGGAAGTAATCTTAGTAGTATTTTTGATAATTTCTCCCCCTGTAATTTTCTCTCTTTTCTTCTTTTGGGTCACCTGTTACTCAGATGTTAGACCTCCTGGGTTAATCTTATAATCTAATACTTTTACATTTTATCTCATTTTCCAAATATCTATCTTTTATGAAGGTTTCTGCAAATTTATCTTTTAACTCTCCTATTAATTTCTTTCCTCCTGAGATCATATTCTAATTTTAAAGAGCTCTTTTATATTGTTGCTTCAGTTTCTTCCCGTCTCTCAAGTGTTGAAGGTTTCTAGTTATAGAAATAGCTTTTAAGCTTTCTTCTGCTCCTCCATTGATTCTGTTTCTTCCAAATTCTTTGTTGGTTTGATCTGATCTCTGTCTTTTAGGTCAGAATATGTCCTCTCATGTTTGATGACTTGCTGGTCATTCAGATTATAGCAGAAGCACACAAAGTCTGTGTACAAGGAGCTCCAAGTGCAAGGGTCGTCTTTTAGCAAGCGGTGAGCTTCATTTTAGGGTTAGTAGCTAAGGATCAGGCGGTGTCATTGGAGGACTCCCAAGTTGTCAGTAGCTGGGAATTTCATCTCTTGATTGTATCAGTTTCTCCAGAGAGCAGTCATTCAGTTCTTTGCCTGAAAAATATGGATCCGGCTGCTGTTTTTTTTAAGGAAATGAGTGGGGAGGGAGGCCGAGCAGGGTCTTACCGTTGGATATGTAAACTTGAACTTAATTGCATACTTCCAGTTGAGTAAGCTGAACTTGGCATCCAGAGGTCTTGCCTAGCTGCACGATAATCTAGGGTCTGACTGCTTCTTATACAGAGTTTCTACCAGTTCCCCTGTTTTCTTTGCCATCTGTATGTACCCTTGCCTTCAGAAGTACTGGGTGCTGATAAAGATGGAGCTCTTCAGAGGTCCTGTCACTCAAACATACTTGCTTCCTGGTTTACTTCCCTCCCTACACACACTTTGTTGGGTCTGCTAAGTCAGTTACCATTTATCCATCTGCTTTTCTGCTTCTAAAATTATATGGCCGTCTCTTGACCGTTACGGGTGTCTCTCCTATTCTCTCTGTCCTTGTGGAGTTCTGCCCTTGTTATCCTGTTACTATCATTTAAGTGTGATTCCAGAGAAATTGAGGTTGAACAGGGATTTACTCTGCCAATTCTTACCAGAAGTCTCCCTTTAATTTTCACAGGAGAATTTCAGCTCTGCCCTTTGCCTGGTTGATGGTCAGAGTAGGCTGTAGTGGTGCTTGGGGGGCTGTAAGACATCATGGTCTAGAGCAGTGGTCTCCAATCGTATCATTGGCATTAGGAAGATATTAGAATTTCCATTTATATTTTTAATTGACAAATGAAAACAATTTAAGCTTTGCTAATACAGTTAATATTATAAACTTTTTCTGATTTGATGTATTTGTCAAGATGGTCATGAATTACCCGTGGTGCACAGGACTTCCTGATAACAAAGGAGTCTAGGCAAAGTGGACAGTGGGCCCCTTTCATTCTCATTTGGAATATCGAAATATATTGCCCTTATAGTGCTACAGGTTTTCTGGATCTGGTTAATTTTATAAAAACAGGATTGGCATAGTATATTTACACTGCACTTTATAATGAGGTTGAGAATCACTATGGAAATCTTTTGTTCCATACTAAGAGTCTTTGGTCATAACAAAGTACTTAAAAATATTACTGAACTTAAGGATGTTGTACATTTTTTTGTTTTACAAGAAGGCAAAAAATATAAACTGTGGCCTTCTCTGTTACAAGAGGCGCTATGGGAATACAATGCTAAGCAAATATTGCAAACAAACAAACACAGGCGTCTGTCTCTAAGGCAAAGGTGATGTTTTAACACTGAGTGAGAAAATAATATAATTTTAAAAGGAACTGGTGGTCTTTAGTGAGCATTTTGAAACTCAGTGTTTTATTTATTTTTGGATTCTTTTATTTATTTTATTTTATTTTTAATTGAAGTATAGTTGATTTACAATGTCGCATTAGTTTCAGGTGTACAGTGCAGTGATTCAGAGAAATACATATATATATATATTCTTTTGCAGATTCTTTTCCCTTATAGGTTGTTACAAAATATATATATATATTTTTTTGGTACGCGGGCCTCTCACTGTTGTGGCCTCTCCCGCTGTGGAGCACAGGCTCCGGACGCGCAGGCTCAGCGGCCATGGCTCACGGGCCCAGCCGCTCCGCGGCATGTGGGATCTTCCTGGACCGGGGCACGAACCCGTGTCCCCAGCATCGGCAGGCGGACTCTCAACCACTGTGCCACCAGGGAAGCCCTGTTACAAAATATTTAGTTTAGTTCCTTGTGCTATACAGTAGGTCCTTGTTGGTTATGAAACTCAATGTTTTAAATGTGTCTGGAATTATGTAAATGTTTTTGTTGAAAACAATATTTCACACGTTAAACTCATGCCTACGTACTTAAAAAAAAAAAAACTTGGTAACAGATTTTCTAACCAGTTTAAGGATATTCCAAATGAAGAGTGTCAGTAGCTTTTGAAACTATGAAAAATACAAAAACATCTTTCCTTGTGATTAGTTCACAGCTGAGTTCAAGAAAAAATGGAAATTTTCTAGTTGAATTATGGCAAAAATCTTTCCCTAGTTGGTGGCAAAGATTGAAAAATGAATGTCATTTAATAAGAACAAAGACGTACTGCATTTTTATCACCATATTTGAGTGGTGAGTATCTGTCAGCGTAAACTTATAATCAGATCTTGGATTATGGCTTCATAAAGTAGTAAACCAAGACTTAAAAAAAATGATATATTGTTCACAATGTTAGTGACAGCGAAATATTGTACTGGTAATAAATTTTTGAAAACTTAAATGTTTATTTCATCTTTAGCCTTAAAATATATGTTTTAGCAGTTTTACAATGGACATAATTACTCATTTATTAACATATAAATTTGTAAGTGATATGCATATCATGGGAGGGCATGCTCAAATTGCATTTTTAGTGTTAGGGGTATCTGAACTGAATTAAAAAATGAAGACTGAGTTTAAAGCCAAGGGTTGGGAGGAGACTGACCTAGATTCAGATCTCAGCTCTGTTACTTACTAGCAATGTGAAGGTGGGAAAATTAGCATGCAGTTTTCTGTTTCCTCAACCCAAATAATATATACACAGTATATTAAAGTATTTAATTAAATGCCTAGAAAAGTGCTCAGTAACTGACATCTATTAATAATTATGAAATGTTGATGGTGATAATGGTGACATGGCATGTGGACCCGGTTACATGTGGTAAAACTGGACACCTGGTATCTTGAACTCTCGGATGCCCTACTTTTTCAAAAGCTGAGTTGTGTTAAATAATGTGGCTCTCCCAAAGAGAGAAGACAAATGTCCCACCTCTTACCCTAAACTCATGTTGGAAAGCTGTGCCCTTCTTTCTTGGGAACAGAGCCCTATCATGGCCTTGGAATCCTCTGGGAACCACTAGAGTGAGCTGAAGAGGTAGAATTTTGTTGCCAACTTTGACCCAAGGAGTATTCAGTTGCTCTTTCATCCCTGGGTTGTGCTCTCCCGTCGGAAAGCTATGGACTTTGCCACACCATTCAGCTTCCTTATAAATAGAATATCTTTAAGGAAACGTTGGGCTGACTTGTTTTTTACTTTTAGACTCTATGAATCTTTTAACTAATTATACTTTCTCCTTTTGCTCTGGCCACCAGGAAGCTCAGCAACTAACGTCATCCATATTTTATAACCCTCTGGGAACCTTCTTTCAGCATGCATTTGGAGGGATAAACCTTGCCTGTAGCTACTTAAAAAATATATTATTACTATTTTCTCATTGCTTTAATCACCATATCTATCTAATAGTATACTACTGCATTATATATTTTAATGAAATACTTCAAATTCTTTTTTTGGAGAACCAGATTGAAGAAAATAAAGTCTATCTGTTCATTCTCCCGATAGGAAGAAAAACAACAGCTCTTCCCTTTAAACGTTTAATGGCTAATTGCTAAAGCTTTCATTGTACTGATAAGAGCTGGGACTACTGAGGAGAGAGTAAAGGAAGGAATTGGTAAAGTCTATGGAAGACCAGAAGTGGACATTTCACTCACAGGAAGGTGAGGGACCTTCCTGACACAGGAGGCCAGGGTGCTTTTTGGACAAAAATGTGAAAGGACTGGTCTGTGGACAAAAGGCAGAGGGCAGGAGGAGGGTCCCCTCTTCCACTCACTTCCCTCGAGAATTGTTTACTGCATCACTTTGTAAAAACAATAAGTAAATACTGTTTTATTTGGTATAGGAGCCCATCTTGGACAATCCAGTCATGCAGCTATTCTTACAAGAGTCTGGATAGGTGGACAGCATAGCAAGGGGATTGCAAGAGCTTCTTAGAAAACAGGGCATGTGGGGTGGGGCTGGGGCAACGGAGAGAAGAGAAGGAAGGAAGGAAGGTGAGAGGGAGGCTTGTCTGGGCTCCTGTGGAAGCGCCGAGAATATTTCCCACAGCTTCGCTCCCCGTGCAGTAGAGGTGTTCACTAATACACTTCGACATTCGAACACGTTTGACATGCCCGTGCCTTGTCTGCTGCACCCTTTGCTATTCACCCGGGGAGTTGTTAGCTCGTCAAAGCCTGCCACTAACTTCAAAGGAAAGAAAAAGAAAGTCCAAAGGATACAATTGATCCTGTCACCCAACTCGAGTGAGCGCAGCTTGATCTGTCTTTCTGGACTGGTGGTAGATGTCAGAGTCTGCCCTGGAAGAGGACGAAATGTGATGGATTTGAAGATCTCCCATCTTCAACCTTGTGGGGAACCTGCTTTGAAGCCCCAACCCACTAGCTAAAAGTCATGGGTTTGTTTATAATAGGTTGATCAAAAATCTCTTTTAAATCTGAAGGGCATCCTCTGTAAGGGAATGGGTTTTTCCCATGCAAATAGCTGTTGTTATTTAATCACAGAGATCGAGGGCTAAGAGGCTCTTTGAGAGGTTCTCTACCTTTTTTGGTAGCTTACTTTACTTTTATTTTTTTATGATTTTTTTTTTTTTGCCGCACCATGTGGCATGTGGGATCTTAGTTCCCTGAGCAGGGATCGAACCTGGGCCCCCTGCACTGGGAGCACGAGATCTTAACCACTGGACTGCCAGGGAAGTCCCAAGAGGTTCTCTACTTTAACACCCTTGTTTCACAGGTAAGGAAACGGAGACCGAGGCCATTAAATGACTTGTCTAGGATCATATGTCTCGGTGTGGGGCAGAGCCAGTCTTTTGAAGTTTGGTCCAGCGTTCATTCTCAAAAACACACCACCTCCTGAAAAGCTCTACTCCTAGGCCCCGGGACCGCGTGGAGTTCATGTGCACTGGGCATTCTGCCTCTGTTCTCAGCTTAGCCTAATACCTGGGGAATGATGAGTGGTTCTGCTAAAAACCATGGTCCCTAATTGTACCTCTGAGGAAGTACAGATGACTCAGCTGCCCAACTGGCTGCCTGCTAAAATGAATCAGAGTGAAGCATTTGCAACATGTTTATTGTGTAAAAAGACTGTCAGTTGCCTGGTTACCAGAGTGACAAACACAAAGTAATTGTGCTTCTCTGTGGCCATGGGGGCGCAGGGTATTTAATTGTCACCATGAATTTGGGGAAGTGGAGTCAGAGGCCACATCCCTGACAGATGGGAAACACTTGCTGCTTCCGGTGGGTTTATCTTGCCGCGGTATCAGCACCTATTCCCAGTGCCATTGCAGAGACAGGCCACCGAGGCAGGACTAAGTGAGAGACAGGCCAGTGGAGAAGTTAGTAGTAATGCTATTCATAGTAATGATGGATAAACTTTGATGGGCCCTCACTGTGGACCAGGCCTGATCTTTGAAACTTTATAAGAGCGTTTTGTGGCATGTACTCTTATATCCCCATTTTACAGACGAGAAAACTGAGGACGAGGAAGGTTATCCAAGATGGCAGATGTCATAAGAGGTAGGGTAAGAATTTACACTCAGGTTGATGTAACTCTGACGTGCAAACCCTTAACCACAATACTCGTCAGCCTCTCTATAAATATAGCAGAATGTGGTGTGGATTAGTTAACCCTCATGGGCACATGGCCCATTTTCTGAGACCACTAGACACTGGTTAAGTTGTGATCCGGAACAGAAACAATGTGCCTTACTCCTTTCTTGGCTTTCGTTTGAAGAGACTGCTCAGTCCCAAGGGGAATTCATCAGACCTCTTTAGCTCTCTTTCTCTTCTTCCCATGATGCAGTCAAATATTGTGGCTGGAGAGTCTTCCTGGTATAAAGTAAAAAGTACCTCGTGGGAACCAAGTGACTGGGTTGCAGCCCAGGCTCGACCACTGCCTCCCTTGTGACTTTGGAAAAGACAGTTCCCTGGGCCTCAATTTCCTTATCTCTGAAATGGAAGATTTTCAAAGAGGTGATTTCTAAGGTCCTTCAAGCTCTTACAAAAACCCTCCAAGTATAAAAGTACTTCAAAGCTGATGGGAAGAAAGCCAGCTCTGGAGACGGCTCCCCTTGGTTTGGGTCCCTGTGCTTTCACTTTCTAATTGTGTGCTCTTGTACAGATTCCTTCATCTCTACGGACCTCACATGTGTAAGAGTAGAGGGGTCTACCTCACAGAGTCCTTGGGGGGATTAAACAAGCTAATACGCACAGCACAGTACCAGCCACTCAATAAACGCCCAACAAATATTACCCATTGTCGCTATCATCATCATCGTTATCATCACCATCACCATCACCACCACTGTCATCATCACGACTAATGGACAATGTGAGATAAAAAATAGTGTAGCGCTCAGTACTAAAAATATATCTAAAACATTCCCATGTACACATTTTTTTCTACAGGACAGAGCCAGATACACAGGTTAGTGTAGTAAGGATTTGCAACTAGCGTTTCTGACAACAGAGGATGGTTTGGTGAGAAGGAGACGGAGGGAGAATCAGGCAGTGGGTCACAGCGTGCTTGAAAACTGTGGGCATAGGAGCGGGGAGCCCCTGATGAGAAGGGTGAAGCTGTGCCTGGCTGGAGCAGCAGCCTGCATATACATGAACGCTGTTTATTTGAGATGAGCTGTTGGCAGAGCCCGGACCCTCCACTTGTGTGAAGACTGATCACCGATCTTTAATGGGAAAGCTGCTTTGGTCTCTGAAAAAGCCAGCCAGGCAGTCATCACCTGAGTTGCTTTTAAATACTTTGTGATGCCCTGAGAATGGAGGCTTTGCTTAGACAAGTCTCGGGGTACCAACAGCAGAAGAGAAGGGAACGTGAAGCCTCCCTGCTCATCCCTGGTGAGTAGCACACGTGTAACGGCAAGCAGCCGGGCACTCCATTGCTCACATGCTCACCAGCCTCACAGAGTCTAGAAGTCACGGGAGGGGCCTTGTGTGTGACCGGCATCCCCCCGCCCCCAGCAAGGAGGCAGGGCTGGGATTCAGGAGGCAGATGGGACCCCTGCCTCTGCTGACATCCAACATCTGCAGCCTCTTGGTAAAAGCCCATTGTAGTACATTTTTCTAGTACGTCTTTCTGGGTACTTTAGGAAGAGCATAGCCTGAGAGACGAGGTAGGTGAACGAAGTTTTTCTTATCTGGACTCTACTGTGGATGCCTGCACAGAGTTTCAGCGAACTAAATTGAATTGTCTTCACCTGTGGGCATTTTACTGTCATCTTTGAGCACATGGAACATTTTATCAGTGATACACACACACACACACACACACACACACACACACTTTCTGTTCTAATGCTGAACTCATCAAGGGTGAATTTGGAAGGATAGTTCAGCTGACAGACAGTGAGCTAGGAGAGGTCCTCTGGGAGGACGAGGACTTGGTGGACTCCCCGGAGCCCTCACACTGGTTATCAAAACGTTCCCTTTCTGGGGCTTCCCTGGTGGCGCAGTGGTTGGGAGTCCGCCTGCCGATGCAGGGGACGCGGGTTCGTGCTCCGGTCCGGGAAGATCCCACATGCCGCGGAGCGGCTGGGCCCGTGAGCCATGGCCGCTGAGCCTGCGCGTCCGGAGCCTGTGCTCCGCAGCGGGAGAGGCCACTGCAGTGAGAGGCCCGCGTACCGCAAAAAAAAAAAAAAAAAAAGAAATTCCCTTTCTGGCAAGTGCCGCTGAAGGCATTTATCGGCTCCTGTGATGAGCATCTCAGTGCCCTGCATTGTGTTCATCCACATGTGGAGTGTGTCTGAGGACACCCCATTCTACAGTGATTAATACGGATTCACATCACTAGGGGCTGGTGGGGGTCCATGCCCTGTGCCGAGTGGTACTTCTTTGCATCCTCTCATTTGATACTGACAGCAAGCAGGTAATCGCATCCCCTTTTCATAAGGTGAAGAAACTGAAGCTTGACTTCGTTAAGACACTTGTCAAAACTTGGTAAGCGGTGGAATGAGCTGTGACCCTCTGTGGGGTAACCCTGCAATCCAGGGTCATATGTCTAAGTCCTCCTGCTTTTATGCGTTGTGGCTCTGCTTCTCCTGGCCATGATTATTCCCTAATCTTTGGGGGCTTCAGGGGTTTTTTTTCCCAGTGAAATACAAAGGCTGTGTGTTTTTAACATGTAAACTCACAGAACACCATGTAAATGCTAAGCTTCCGGAGAGCAAGGCCCACACTTCCGTTCAGTTACTTAGCTTCTCAGGGATGTCTGTTCCTAGGGAAGCCCTGGGACTTCATATAAAGACCCAGGGCATGTTTTTCATAATTCCTCTATTTTAACTACTTGGGAAGGACATGATTCCATCCCATGTAAAGCACTGTTTGCCACAAAGCTCTATTAAACATTTGCTATGAACGAGGTGCTGAATGAGACTCACTGCATCCGAAGATGAATAAGAAAACAGCAGAGGAGGATAAATTGCTCCCGGGGTAAATGAGTGCGTTGGTACCCTCTCTCCTGACTGCTGCACAGGGATGCATTTTGCCAAAACTCGTGTCCTTATGGTGCCTCTTTTGACACCTGGGACCCCCTTCCCCCTTCCCTTTGTTGTGTTCCTGGAGTAAAAGATGGTCCTTGCCCCCAGGGAGCTCACCGCCTAGTAGATAGACAGATGGCATCAGAATAGCAAATGTGATATAAGTACAATTTTAAAGATACCGTTATCAGTCTGGTGCAGTCAGGAGATGGAAACCACACAGTGATTTCAACAGAGAAGTTTAATGTAAGCATTTATTAAGCTGTGATGAAAGAGTAAGTATAAGGTGTAAGAGAGCTCTACAGGGTACCTTGGGGCTGAGAGAGACTACCCAGGGAAGGACAGACTTGGATGGAGGCCCCCTCTCCAAGGCTGGAAGGCTCACCCTACTGGAAAAGGTTTGGTAGCCTCCCCCCAGGCAGCAGAGAAGTGTCCTGGTTTGCTAGGGCTAGAGGTGGTCTGCAAGCAAAAAGCAGCCCTGCAAGGCTCAGGTGAATGGAGCTTGTGTGGTGTGCAGAGGTTGTGAGGGCACCAGGGTGGGCGGGAGGCCTGGGGCACCCAGTGTCTGTGCAGGTAGGGCCATGGGAGACCGACTTCCTGGATGGGGGCAGGTGGACACGGAGTCAGGGCGCTGGTACAGGTGGGTCTGCACTGAGCGGTCTGCGGGAAAGGTCCCCAGGCTGGGCCAGTGCCGTGAGGTTTCAGGGGGACCTTGAGTTCTGGGGTACGCCTGGGACAGAGCACCTCGACCCTCCGTGTCCTCATGGCCACATCGCTGGCTGCTGGCACAGCCCTGGAACCAGGCAGAGAAGTCCCTGCTTCCTGCAGGCTCCCTTAGCATCCTCCACTGGGAAACTGTAACCTTGTGCTCGTGGCAACAGACAGATACCTAAATGAATCTGTTCCGCTCACTGCCACGGAGCAGAGGAAGGGGGCAATTGGAGCTGAGAGGTCATACGTGGCCTAACCATCTGGAGGTGCATTCAGGAACAGCTTGGCAGTAACATTTGAGAGGAGCCTTGAAGAACTCTCTGAGCACATCCTCCAGCGCCTCGCAGCTTTGCTCTCCTTGCCGGTCGGCTCTGGCCTTTCTGACTCTCTTTCTGCCTCTCCAGTTGGCTAGACTGTCCTGTGACTGCTCACAAGAGCAGAGAGGGACTCTCTCAACAGTCTTTCTAGAAAGACCCTGCAGCAGATGGTCTTTAGTGTAACGGTCCTGCCATCCTACAGCCCCAAATGCCTCAGTGGCTCCCCACTGCCCGCAGGGGAAGGGACTGGATGGTTAGTGGTGTGTTTAAGGTCTCCAGTGACCCAGCTGCTACGTGCCTCTGCAGTGTCCGTCTCCACCGCCCAGCTCTCTGCTTTGCTTCCATCCAGGCCAAACTGCTTTGGGGTTTCCCGAAGCACCATTGCCTCTTCCTACGCCTCATTTTTGTCCTGGTGTTTGTTCCCACGTGACTTATCTTCAGTGATTCATCCCTCGTGTCACCTCCCCTTCAAGCCTCTCTGGATGCCCCTGCTCTCCCCTCCTGTTCTGCACGTGCTCCCTCCTTCATTCACCGGAACACTGATGCTTTTCTTTTCTCTCTTTTCTGTGCTCCTTCGCTTCCTTCTTTGATTTTGTGTAATGTAATAAGTAGTCTCAGTTGGGATGCACAACTGCTCACATGTTCATATTTGCTTCAGGGCTATCTTTAATGAAACACAAAAACATTCTGGGTAGATAAGTATATCTATAAACATCATATGCTATTGCTCTGTGTCTTTAAATTTTATTAATTTATTATTTTTATTTTATTTATTATTAATATTATATTTATTAAAATTTAAAAATTTATAGATTCTATTATTAATTTTATTTAAAATGGATTCATGTCTCCACCACAGCAGAAATATTGTTCCGTGATTTAATTATTCCCCTCCATGTTTTGATTGTATGACCTACCCATGTTGACGTGTGTCATTCTGGTTCAGTCATGTACACTGCTCCTGTGGTATTCTGTGCTATGAATATGCCACGATTCAGTCATTCTCCGACGGAGGTGGTTTCCATATTTCAGATATCAATCGTTTGTCATGTATGTTGGAACTATGACAACATCTAATTATATTTCGTCAAGCTCTTCTTCCTCTTTTAGGCTGTAACTCCTTCAGGGCAGAAATCATGTTGGACTTCGGTTTGTGTCCCCCGCACTTAATGAGTATTATACCTGATGGAGAAGAGATGCAGAACAATTGCTTGTTGAAATTCTACAGTGTCACTGGGGTGTAGAATGTGGAGGGCTCTTCAGAGAAGGTGGTCTGCCTGACTAGGGCAATGACTTTCTACCTGGGAAAGTTTTTCTCCTAGGAAATCGTCTGAGGTTATAGAGCAGTGCTGTCTAAAAGAACTTTCTGCAGTAATGAAAGTGTTCCAAATCTGCACTGCCCAGCTCGGCAGTCGCTGGTCATATGTGACTACCGAACACTTAAAATGTGGCTGGTTTTATTGAGAAACTGAGTTTTAAATTTCATTTCATCTTAATGACTTTAAATAGCCACATACGGCTAGCGGCTATTGTATTGGACAGTTTTAGAAGCAGGACTTAAAGGAACATCTAATCACAGGAAGACAAATACTGAGTGGTATCGCTTATACGTAGAATCTAAGAGAGCTGAACTTGGAAAAGCAGAGAGTAGAATGGTTATTGTAGGGGGCTGGGTGGCGTGGGAAATGGGGGGACGTCGGTCAGAGGGGACGAAGTTTTCGTTCTGCAGGCTAAGTTCTGCAGATCTGATCTACGGCGTGGTGACTGAGTTAATAATACTGTATCATATACTTGAAATTTGCTAGGAGAGTAGTTCTTAAGTGTTCTCCACACACACACACAAAGGTAGCTATGTGAGGTGATCAGAATGTTAATTAACTTGGTTGTGGTAATCATTTCACAATGTACACATATGACAAAACATCTGCATCTTAAATATATCCAGTTTTTGTCAGTGATATATCTCAGTAGAGCTGGAAAAAATAAATAAAAATGTTAACTCAATATCTGCTGATAGTGGAAAAGACTGTTTTTGTTGATGTGTCCCTAAATGACCAGTTTGCTGAATGCTGAGTAATTTGACAGATATTTAGCAAGTGTCAGCCTACTGGATGCCAGGTAGATTCTTTGTCTGTAGAATAGGGCCTGGGATGCCTGCTTTCTAGGACTATGATAGAGGCAAAGCCTTTCAGCCTGGTGTCCATGAAAGATGCAGCTCTTCGTCTTCTTGTCATTCCATTATTACCTTACAGTGGGCACTAGAGATTCGGATGTGACTTATAGTTCCTGGCCTCAGGTCTGGGAGGGAAGACAGATGGGGTAGACACGAGCCATGGTTCCCCCTTGATCTGTGTTCCTGCACAAGTTGGGGTGATCTCACTTTTTCCATTCTGCGTCCTGTGTACCCACTGGCTTAGAGTGTGGACCCCAGGGTACTTTAACACCAATTCCTATTTATTTATTTTGAAGTACAGTTGATTTACAGTGTTGTGTTATAGCTATACAGCAGTGATTCAGATATACACACACACATACACACACACATTTTTTCTTTACATGCTTTTCCATTACGGTTTATCACAGGATAGTGAATATAGTTCTCTGTGCTGTACAGTAGGACCTTGTTGTTTATCCATCCTATGTATAATAGTTTGCATCTGCTAATCCCAAACTCCCAATCCTTCTCTCCCCCAGGCCCCTCCCACTTGGCAAGCACAAGTCTGTTCTCTATGTCTGTGAGTCTGTTTCTGTTTCATAGATAAGGTTCGTGTGTGTCCTATTTTAGATTCCATATATAAGTGATCTCATATGGTATTTGTCTTTCTCTGTCTGACTGAGCTCACTTAGTCTGATAATCTCTAGGTGCGTCCATGTTGCTGCAGATGGCATTATTTCATTCTCTTTTTATGGCTGAGTAGTATGCCATTGTATATATATACCACATCTTCTTTATCCGTTCATCTGTCCATAGACCCTTAGGTTGCTTCCATGTCTTGGCTCTTGTAAACAGTGCTGCAGTGAACGTAGGGGTTTAGCACCAATTCTGGATGCCCATTCATAGCAGAGATTCGGGACAGTCTTCCTCTTCTCTGCCTTCTTTTTCATGCGTTTTGGGACTTGTTGCCCTGTGTGCCTCTCTCACCTGCCCCCACCCATCCTTTAGACATTTTGCAAGAACAGCAGCTATGACCGTGTTCCTTCATGCTCCTCTCCCCCCTTTGCTTACTCTGCTGCTTGTCTGCAGCGCCTGTTCTGTTCTGGCTGCCACAGTGCCCGTCTCTCTCCTGCCTACTGAGACTCTGTGCCCCTGTGCCCAGCTCGGAGGCTGCCCCTGACAGGCAGGTGCTGGGACCTCATATGCTCCCCTCCCACGCGCCTTCATACCTCTGTTTGTGTGTCTGTACTGCCTCACAGCATTTGTATTTGCATACATTTCCTTTCTAGACTTTAAAATCCACAAAGACAGGGCTGATGTCTTTATCTCTCTGTGTTCCTCACAGTATCACCATACCAAACCCAAAAGATGTTAAAGATTAATGAAAATGAATGAATAAATGAATGAGGATAGTTCAACATTTACGATATGATATGATTCCTCTTCTAAAGCAGTCCTTTTATAATGAGAATTACCCCAGGCACTCACTCACAGTGAGTGACCCTTCCTAGGAAGGGACCCTCTTCCTAGGAAAGCCCTTTGTTTATAAAATCACAGAGTACATCCTCTTCATCACAGGAAGTCTGATCTCTATGTAGTTAGGATATTTGAAGATTTTTAAAATGAATATGAACACTGCCGGTGAATGACAAAGTGTCTAACTCAGGGAGGAATTCATGTATGCATTTAGTAGAAAACATGGACTGCTTTCATTTCTTTGGTGAATAAACAGCTTCCTATTCCTGGTGTAATAAGCATATATGTAGTTAATTAGGAGTGCATGCAGTTAGAAAAACCATTTCTAACTCAGAAGCTAGAGATGGATTCAAAGTCTTTGCCTTTCACTTTGATTTAGATTTAGGTTTGGTGTTGTCATTAATGTGAAAATAGCCTACTTTTGTTCCCAATTTTAGGCCTGGCAGGGGGACATATTGCTGGTTAGCAAGCCTATCTGAAATTGACAGTGTATTCATGACATCCTGGAGGGTGTGACCTGGTACTAGGGGCCATAAAGAATCGTTAAGAAAGACCCAGGAGCACCCATCATGTCAGACAGGAGATGGTTTTATAAGCCATTGTTACGTCTGAGGGTGCTGTTGATAGCTGGAATAGAGTCCAGAAGCAACTGTGGAGTGCCCCTCTGTGACCAAAACCAGTAATGGAACAGAAGCCAAGAAAGATCTGAATTCACTGCAAATGGAAATTTAAAAATCCAGCTGTTTCTGATTTTTAGAGTGGAAAGGGAATTAGCACATGATCGAGCTTAGAAATGAAGCTTCTCAGTTAGACCTTTGCCAGAGCCTGGAGGGGGGGCCAGGCCAGAATGGATGAGTTGTCGTGGAAGCTAATTTCTTTATTCAGGGTGAGCTCTGCTTCCTCGGGCGATTTTTGCTGTAAGTGGCATCTAGAGAGGGTGGCTGCTACTGCTTAACGGTGACAGGGACATTCCCCTTGAGGGGCTAATACTTGAATTTAGGGAGAGACAAAAGGAGCAAGTCTTAAGCCTGGAGGCAGGAGTTCAGAGAATTTGATCCTTGCAGAGGCTGGCTTCTTGAAAATCAAACCCAGATTGGGGAGTTGGACCCTAAAACGTGTGGCCACGTGACAAAGCCCTGGATAAAACCATTTTCTTTGGGGTGATGCCTGCGGTTGGCCTGTTCGATCAAGATGGGCAGCAAGGAAGAAATCTGCCAACCTCAAAGGGTTTTGCACTCTCAGAGGTGGAATCCTGCTTGGCGACATAGCAGGATCTTAAATTCATGATCATTTTCTTAATGAAACGGGGAAGCCAGTAATGCATGTGGTATCCCTCTCCTCAGACACCACTTGCTGAACAAGCAACACTTTCTGGATAAGCTCCAGGAAATATAGATAAGGCAGGACTACATGCTGTTCCTCTATCAAGCCACAGGTATTGGAAATTGGATTTCCAGTATTGAATGAATGGCTCTTGGCATCATTTTTGCCAGTCACACCATTGAAAGTTTTCTTTTTTTTTGTGCTTTATCAGACTCCAGGTGTCTTTACCTCAATAGTCCCTCTTTTCTCACAATCACCGTGGCAGATAAACGAGGTGGGTACCATCCCCATTTTACACTCAAGAGAATTGAGCCTTACAGAGGTTTTCACGAGTATGACTGATGCAATAAAGATATTATTACTTCTGGTAGTCAGTTCTCTCTAGGTCCTACAGTTTAAGAAATCTTTCTTCCATTCAGTGGAAAAGAAAAGAGTTTAGCAAGGAAGATGGCAGAACCATAGCTTGGTTACATTCTGCGTGCGGCTGTATATATTGAAATGTCCCGAATCAAGCCCCTGATCCCCCATCTTGGGGGAGATAATCCCTGCCTGATTGTCCGTTTTGGTGTGTCCATCATCTGCCCTGCTGGCTGTCATCAGTCATCAAGCTGTCCTAAATTTCTAAAGGCTTGGTAAGAGCAGTGGGAGGGTGGCAAACCACTTTAAATGAGTTTGCTCCAAGTGCAGAGAAGCAGGCATTGTCTCTTTCTGTAGGAGGACCAGCCTCTGCCTGGGGACCAGTTGGGCTCCTGGCTGTAGGGTTTTCAGACCTGTCTGTCAGTGACGTCTGCATGAAAAGATAGTCTCGTATCTCTCCATCTTACTTACATAAGCATTTTATTTTGGAAGAGTTTGAGATTTACAGAAAAATTGTGCAGTATACAGAGTTCTAATAGCCCCAGTTTCTCCTATGAGTAACACCGTACATTAGTGTGTTACGTTAGTCACAATGATGAACCAGTACAGACACTTTATTATTAAGTCCATACTTTATTCATGTTTCCTTAGTTCTACTCAAATGTCCTTTTTCTGTCCTGGGATCCCATCCAAGACACCACGTTACCTTTAGTTGTCACGTCTCCTTAAGACTCTTCTTGGCTGTGACAGTTTCTTGGACCTTCCTTGTTTTTGGTGACCTGCACAGTTTTGAGGACGACCAGGCAGGTATTTTGTAGACTGCCCCTCAGTGGGGATCTCTCTAATGCTTTTCTCATGATTAGACTGGGGCTGTGGGTTTGGAGAAGACCATACATGCTATTTCCATCACGTCGCGTCAAGAGGGCATGCCACCAACATAACGTTGCCCTGTATATATTGGCCTTGGTTACCTGGCCGAGGTACTGTTGATCACATTTCCCCTGTGCAGAGTTGCCCCTCACCCCATCTCCGTACCAGCCCCTTTGGAAAGACATCACCATGCTTAGCCCTCACATATGTAGTGGGGAGTTGTGTTCCATCTCCTTGAAGGCTGAGTGTCTGCATAAATCATTTGGGTTTCTTCTTCAAGGCAGAATGGTCTCTCGTCCCCTGTTTATTTATTCATTCAGTCAGTTATGAATGGACTCGGCTATTTATTTTATCCTTTGGGTTACAATCCAGCACTCTATACGCTTGCCCAAATTGTTGCACTTGGTCCATCAGGAGTTCCTTCAGGTAGTCTCTGTGTCACTTTGACTCACCTCTGTCTTGTGGGTGGGATTTTTGTTATTGTTTTGTTTTGACTGTTTCCTTCCTTCCTGATACTACAAGACACCCCAGGGCACATTTCATATGTTTCCTGCCCTAGTCCTAGAATTAGCCATTTCCTCAGACAGGTGCTGAGGAAGTTTCCAGCCTACCTTGGAGGAGTGGCTGGCAGTGCCCCCTTTGCCCACTCCTGTGAGCTCCCCAGGATGGCCCTGGCTTCTGCAACCACTGCTGGCTGTCACCCAGCACCTGTAGGAGTCCTTCTGTCAGATCTGCTCCCAGCCATCTCCCAACTCTGACTCCAGACTCCTGAAATCTGCCTGGTAAATTTCTCTTCCCAGTTTCTGATGACAAGAGGGGGAGGGGATAGGAAGAAAACCTTCATTTAGTTCTTAACGGAGGTAAAAGGGTAAAAGTTTATTTTTGAATATCGTATCACTTGCCTATACTGTTTACCTAAGGTAAATATTCGAAACAGTATTTGTCTTTGTTTTAACATCACCGTTGTCTGTGTGCTACTGAAATTCACTGAAACATGGGTCTCTTTCTGTAGGGGTCCCCACATTCCTGTCTGTTGAACAAAAGCACCCCAGAACCATTCCATTTAATTTTTGAAGGAAGGGGAGGCATTTGAATAGGAAATGACACAGGTTTCCTCTCTTTTATTTTTTTAGATGTGTTTTGCAAAACACTCCAGCCTTCCAAGCTAGATGCCACTGGCGACTCTGTGCTTGCAGATGCTTGTGGAATTTAATTTTCTTAGATACTTGTTATCAATTTAGTTCACCTTCAAGTGGATTCAAGCGCCGCACTCATAATTCCATTCAGTTGGTGACTGTTCCCACACCGGCTAAGAGCGGAGCATGCCATCATCCTGGGCTCCTCTAAACCAGAATTTTCTTTTAATTTGCTTATCCCAATCTAAAATTGCTTTCTGCCCTTTTCATCAGGGCAAAGAAATTAACACTCACTCCCTGGTCTGCCTCTGGGGGGTGTAAGGTCCTTCCCAGCTGCCTTCTCCAGCTTTGCTGAATAATTATACACATGAGCACCAGAATTGTGCAGTTTACTGAACAGCCCTCCCTTTTAGGGGTTCAGCTACATGAGGACTTCGTGGTACTCTGTGAGATTTCTGTTAATTTCATATGCGAGGCAGTTCACAGAAACGGCTACCCTTCACAAATCAGTCTTCATTGTGAGAAATTGATAAGAAATTGGAGTTACCATAGTGAGCTGAGATCATTGGCACAAATGTTTGTTTGTTTATGAGTTTGCTTACAGATCCGGTCAACCCTCTGAACTGTGTGTGTATAGTCTGAGGTGCTTTTCTTCCCTTACATCCAGAAAGAAGGATGTAGTGACTTTTGGCTTCCTTCCTGCTGCATACTTGCTGCTATTCCAGAAATACTCCTCAGATCCTACAAGTCAAATATCTATGAAATCCCACCAAGCCCACTCGCTCAATCCATTAGATTCTTTCACACCTTGTGCTGTAAATGAAGGGGCAGAGGATTGAGAGGGCGCTAGACAGAAACTATCCTATCACCTGACGGACTAGTAAAGATAGAAGAAATGATTTCTAAGCCAAAAAAACTTCCATACACTGCCGGCTTTTAGCCATCTTCCTCAATCAGATCTGACTTTGGCTGGTGCAGGGAACCTCAACCAAGGCATCCGTGGAAAGAATTCATGGGAAAAGGGAACCTGCATTGGGCGGGAGATGGAAGACAGGATCTATTTTGCCAAATTCAGACTAAAATTTAGTATTTCCTTCATTTTGGTTGTTTGCAGACACTACATTGGAATGCACAGCGGCCATGGCTTTGTTACCAACAGAAATAACATTTTCGTATCACATTATATTAGTTGAAGGTATTTTTTATATTAATCAATACTCCAAAATTGGAGTCCTTATGGGGGCCTCTGCAAGACCTTATTGTTGAATGCATTCATAAATAAGTACATATATGATTGTGCTCTAGAACCTTTTAGTAATTTGATCAGTGAATTTCAATAAGATGGATTTCTTTTGTAATCCTATGTGCTTTCTTTCAAGAGGTTAAAAACTTTATTCCGGAAAGGAGTCCATAGGCTTTCTCAGTCTGCCAAAGGAGTCTGTGACACAGGAGTTAAGAAGCCCCAGCCTGGTGTCTCTGAAGCCACAACTACTCCACCTCGTCCGTTCCACTGGCTCTCAGGGGGGTGTGGCCAGAAACACAGGAAACAGTAGTGGAAGAGATCCTCCTGATTTCTCTTTGCTGGCTGTCTCCCGTCTCTCCTACCCGTATATTCTCGCTCTTCTCCTTCTTCTTTCTTTCCTTGCCTCCACACTTCTTACCATGTGCAAGGGTCAGCTTAGTGTGATAGTGGATGCAAAGACCCCACGACATTGCCCCTTCCATCCAGGCATTACTGTACCAGGTACTGGGAAGGTAGAGAAATACCAGCAGCCATGGGACTGGTGCAAACACACCACTGAATCCGGTCAGAGATCTCTAGATCCATCCTCGCGACCTCGCCTTCCCGTGTTTGTTCATAAGGTCAGTCATGAGAAGCAGTGATACAGCATCTCTGCCCAAAATTCATTTTAGTTCACCTTTCCTTGACACAGAACTTACGTTGGCAGTACGGTCCAGGGTGTCATTTGGGAAATTAGAAATTTTTTTCTGTCCATTTATTTAAGGTTCTATTGTTTTTTCTTTCTAATATAATTTCCTCATTGACCTACAGGGATTACATGCTGTCTTTCTGGAGAGGGGTCAGTTGCATGCATCAGTTCCATTGGTCATTCAAGGAATAGCAGCTAGATCTTTGAAGATGAAAGAAGATCAAAATCGGCTTCCATCTGGTTCATGTTCCAACCTGACCAGGTGGGAGCAGGCTTCCACTTGGCCCAGAGGAACTGCCCGGCACGTGTCTGCCGGAACTGGAATCGAGACCAAATAACAGGGAGGCATACTTCACCGAGTCTAAGAGGAAACCTTCTTGCCAGCCCCTCCAGAATTCATGAGGCGGTGACTTCTCTGTTACTAGGGTTTTCAGGCAGAGGTCAAGATGGTCAGGAAAGATGTAGTTTCCTAAACTGTTTAGTTACAAGATTGAGGGGGTGAGGTGTGGTTATTCCCTGTATTAGTGAAGGTTCTCTAGAGAAACAGAACCAATAGGATATGCGTATGTAAGGATGTGTGTGTATCCGTGTGTGTGTGTGTGTGTGTGTGTGTGAGAGAGAGAGACAGAGACAGAGACTGACAGAGAGACAGAGACAGAAAGATTTAATTTAAGGAGCTGGCTCCTGAGATTATGGAAGCTGACAAGTCCCAAATCTACAGGACAGACGGGCAGGCTGGAGGCCCAGGGAAGAGTGGTAGTTGAAGTCCAAAGGCCATCTGCTGGCAGAATTCCTGCTTGCTCAGGGGAGCTCAGTCTTTTTTCTACTAAAGCTTTCAGCTGATTGGATGAGACCCACCCATATTGTGGAGGGCAATCTACTTGACTCAGAGTCTACAGGTTTAAAAGTTAATCACATCTGAAAAATACTTCACAGCAACATCTAGACTGGTGTTTGACTGAACAACTGGGTACCATAGCCTAGTCAAGTGGGCACTTAACCATCATATTTCCTCCCTCACTAGATGTCTTCAGACCCATCTGTAGCTCAGCAAATGTGATGAAACTTCAAGCCTCAGGGGAAAAAAAAAAAGCCATGCATTTCCACCGTCTTAAGCATTTAGAAACTCCTGCTGGATTGGGTGGCTAAAATGACAACTGTGAAATCCGTAAATGCCAAGAGCCAGGGGTTAATCAGTTGACACATTCTGACGGTCCATTCAAGGGCCGTCTGAGATGCAGCGTGGCCTCGTAACTATTGCTCCGAGAAGCTCATGAGCGAGAAGATGTATGTTTAGGTTGGTGATAGCAAGTTAGACAACAGGGTTGAAAATGAGACTCTGGATTGTTGCAGGGATTCCTGAGACCACGTGGGTAAGCTCTTGCATGCCATTCTGTCTCCCGCAGAAGTTTGGAAAACCAGTTTTGAAGAAGTAGTTACTCTATTGTTATCTTAGGGGAGTTCATCCTATTGTAGCGTTAACCATTCTGACCAATTTTTTAAATGTTTTTGGTTCCTATTCGTTATTTATTGGCTTTAAAAGATTTCGCCTTCCTCTGTAGGTATTTATTTACCCTTGGGTGGATTCTCTAGTATGATACATTTCCATTCTCATTGTAACAAAGTGCTCTCTTTGTCCTTAGAAATCTAGCTAAATCCTTGGGCAGAAGCAGGCTGTTCCTGTAACCTTATTCTTCCTGAAGTTAGCAGTCAGATATTCTGGCCGTAGGATACCGCTCCCTTTCTTTCTTCCCCTCCCTTCCTTCCTTTTCTCTTTTAGATTGTGCGTTATCTGTGTTCTAAACTGGCAGTAGGAGGACTAGCTTGCTAGAAGTTGGCTTGAATCCAGACTGCTCTTTGAAGTTCATTCTTTCTCTTAGTAACGCCCAGGAACATTAGGTTGTAGAAGATTGTCATTAGCAGAGGAATTCATTGGGTGCTGCATAATTTTTTCAATTTGAGTTATTTTCTTTCTTCTGAAGCAAGAAAGAGCCCAACATGGTAGGCTGGGAAATGACTTCGGAAGTTGAGCACAGGTCTCCGACCCTCCCCGAACCCTGCACATTCACCACACTGTTCCTAGGATTGTCGGGCTCCTTTCGGAGTTCGCTCCTCGAGGTCCCATTAGCACATGGCCCCAGGGTATTCAGCTGCTGCTTCAGGATCCTAGGAATGCAAGCTGGATGCAGTACATGAGCAGCTCGTTCTCAGAAAGCCTCCTAAAGGCACAGCTATGGAGAATTTAGATTTGGGAAAGACCCCCTATCCATGCTTTCCTTTTGTAGCGAGGAAGTTGAGGTTGCCCGTGGGATACATCAGGCCACCTGGCCTGCAAGGCAGAATGGGTCTTGTACACAGGTCTTCTGATGCCAAGACAGAGCTTATGACCCTACAAGATACTGCCCCGTCCACAGTATCGCCAGGACTTTGAACACGAAGATCACCTCTGGGGCCGGCAAATCACCCTAAGTTGGTGCTCTGATAAGATGTGTTCTGGTACTGGGCAGTCACGTAAGGAAGCAGACAGCAAGGGTGAAGGAAGGGATTCTGCTGTTGGATTCTAGAATAGGCTTCTGGTCTTCTAGATGGGCGTACCCACCATCACTCATGCAAAATCGTTAATCCCACATATTATCATTTCTTTGAAATGAGAAAGTAGAAGAGCTTCCTAAGGGCTCTCTACATTTTGAAATAGTTTTATCTACCCACTGGATTTATTGAGTGACTAGTTATTGCCTCATTGTTCATCCGTCAAAGCCATACGTAACTGTGTTTAACAACTATTGACCAGTGTGATACCCAGGCCTGCCACCCAGAGTGTTATAACCTGGCCAGATGCAGACACTTCATGATGTAATGAGGCTATGCTGTCTGCCAGGTTGCTGAAACTACGGGAAAGAGCTTGAGGACTCTCATGCTGCCTTTGGGAATCTTGTCAGGTCCGGAACCACCTGTTGGTCACCACTGGCCTTGCTCTTTCATACACCATTCAGACTTTTATTCTTGGTTAAGTGTCATTTTCTCAAACTTTTATCTACCAGAAAATTAAAAAAGAAAGATGTTGCTGGTGACAGGTAGTGGGACTAGCCTCAGATTTATACCGTCCGAAGAGGATGTTTTATGCCCAGCTTTCCTCCCATCATACAGCACCCTGGCTTGATTCTTAGTTGAAGCAAATTCATTAGTTCGTAGCTCAGGCATTTCTGGGAAGTGCTTCTAGGGATGACGTCGTTCACTAGTCTCAACAAGGTCCATGAAGAGCATCAAAGTATTTAGTTAGGCATTTATGAATGCATTTGCCAAGAGAAATATCTAGTGCTAGGGCCTTTCTGAGTCGGACTCTTTCTTAGAAGCTGAAAACAGAGTCTGTGCCCCAAGGCAGCTCAGCCAGTGGAAGAGTCAAACAAATGGACTTCAGTACAATGCAGTGCAAAAGGGGCTCGTGTGACAGCAGAGCAGGACCCAACCCTCCACCTTGGAGGGAAGGCAGAGAGGTTTCCCCGTTAAAAGAGGTACCTGCACTGAGCCTTGAAGATAATGAAGACTTATTTCGCAGGGAAGAGGGACGGAGGGGGGAGTAGGGGTTCCGAGAGAGGGGCCCGCGAAGGAAGCACGGAGGTAGAAGACCACTGGGTGGGCGCAGTGCACACGTCTTCATTTCCAGTACCTTTCTCCAGTAAGAGGAACCAAGACCCCCTGGAGACATGCTGGGTTTAGGGCTGGGGCAGCAATATGCAGCTGAGCCTGGAATGTCTTGTCACGCCAAGAACATGAACTAAGGATGTGCTTAACAAAATGATGGGGGTATGGCTTAGGGGCACAGGAACCCATGGAAAGAGCTTCCAGTGGACAAAGTTGCAGCAAGTGAACAACGAAATAAACAAAGCAGTATTTGATCATAACACAAAGTATAAAATAAATGTGCACGAATTCCTACTGATATAAACAGTTGAATAAATTAATAAATGAGGGAGAAGGCAAATCTCCCTTGGAGAAAAATTCCAGATAATTTTTGTAGACACTCTGCCTTAAGGAGGTGTCTTAGTGATGTCCACAGTGATGTCCTTCTGAAGAGGAGAGTTAAGGAGGAGAGGAGAGTGGAGTAGTGACTTTACAGTAGAGAAACCAGACAAACACGACCTTAGCCAAGTGATCAGGGTCATTATCACAGTAAGTCATGTTGGTAGCATGTACCCTTGATAAGATGTGATGAGAAGGGCACTTCATCTCTGTGGTCTTCCTTCCCCAAACCCATAACCCCAGTCTAATCATGAGAAAAACATCAGACAGGTCCCAGCCGAGAGACACTTCAACACCTGGCCAGTACATCTTAAGATCATCAAAACTAGGAAAGCCTGAGAAACTATTACAGCCAAGAGTTGTCTAAGGAGACGTGAAAAGTAATTGTACTCTGGGATCTGGATGGGATCCTGAAGCAGAAAAAGGACGTTAGGTAAAACGAAGGAACCTGAATAACGTATGGATGTTAGTTAGTAATATATCAGTATGGATTCATTAACTGTGATAAATGTATCCAAGTAATGTAAGATGTTAATAATTGGAGAAACTATGTGACGCCTGTGTGCAGATATACAGATATATCTGTACTATCTTTTCAACTTTTCTGTAAATTGAAACTATTCTCAAGTAAAAAGTTAGTTTTTTAAAAAAGAAGCATGGAATATTTGAGTAATGCAGATCGTTCGATTTAACTGGAGCAGGGAGAGGGTGAGATAGAAAGTGGTGCAGGAGGGTGCCGGGAAAAAGAACAGGCCCAGGTCACAGAGGACCTTTCTCTTTTTTTAACATCTTTATTGGAGTACAATTGCTTTACAGTGTTATGTTAGTTTCTGCTGTATAACAAAGTGAATCAGCTATACGTATACATATATCCCCATATCCCCTCCCTCTTGCGTCTCCCTCCCACCCTCCCTATCCCCCCACTCTAGGTGGTCACAAAGCACCGAGCTGATCTCCCTGTGCTATGCGGCTGCTTCCCACTAGCTATCTCTTTTACGTTTGGTAGTGTATATATGTCAGTGCTACTGTCTCACTTCATCCCAGCTTCCCCGCCCCCCTCCCCCGGCCCGTGTCCTCAAGTCCTCTCTCTACGTCTGCATCTTTATTCCTGTCCTGCCCCTAGGTTCATTAGAACCATTTTTCAGAGGGCCTTTTATACCACGTTCAGGGCATCAGATCTTGCCTAGTATAGACCATGGGGAGTCCTGGGAAAGCTCTAAGCAGAGCAGTGACATGATTAGTTTTGTGTTTCAGTCCATCTGGTGGTGATGTAGAGAAGGGAGGATAGAGTGTTAGGGCAGCCATAGGTAGACCAGAAGGCTGTTTTCTCACCTAAGCAAGAAAAAGTGAGGGCTGGAACTAATGTGGTCACAGATGATGGAGAGGAAGGAACACGTGGGAGAGATATTTAAGAAATACAGTTGGTAAAACTTGCTGACCAGTTCTTTGGATGAAGAGAAGGACATTTTGTTTGTTTGTTCATTTATTCACTCATTTAACAAAATTTTATTGGGAACCTACCATGTTTTAGCACTAGGTATTTAGCAGGAGAGAAAAAAGCTGGTATTCCCACACTCAGAGCTTGCATTCTAAGGAGAAGAAACAGACAATAAAAGAATAAGCTAATATAAAAGCAAGATAATTTCGGATGGTGAAGGCAAGCGGGTTGATTAGCAAAGCATCATCAGGTAGCAGGTGGGAAGGAGAAAGTAGGTACCCACGGGAAAGCACCACAACTTCCGTCATAATAACCCCCAATCCTCAATGGCTTCCTACATTAAAGGTTGGTTTCTTACTCTTATCACTGTCTGATGTGAATCCAGTGGGTCTGCTGGGTCTTTCTCCTCCATGTTCTTTAGGGATCCATGCTTCTTCCATCTTGAACTGAAGACCTCTGGCACATGGTCTACACGGAAGGGAAAGAAGAATGTTTTTCCAGACCTTGAAATGGCATACATCCCTGTCACCTAATTTCACTGGCCAGAATCCAGTAACATGCTCCCAGCTTAGCTGCAAAGGAGGCTGAAGGTGCAGTGTAATCTTGCTTGTCCAGGAAGAGAAGATGAGATTTGAAAGCATGTATTGAGCTATGCATCCAGTCTGTCTATCTGCCTATCTATCTATGTATCTGTCTGTCTGTCTATCTATCTATCTGTCATCTGTCTACATACACACACACACACACGCACACACACAGCAGATTAAACAGTAGCATGTTTTATAGTTATTCTTGTAAATGCTCTTCTAGTCCTGTGCCCATTTTATAGCAGAAGTTTTGTTTGCAAACCAAAGCACCATTACAGCTTACCTGAAGGTGAATGAGGTTATATTCTGTTACAACTAAATGATTCCTGTGAGCCTCAGTTTCCAGTATAAGTACATCGCACCCAGCACAGTGCAAAAACATACAGGTGTTCAGTAATCATATTGATGAGTAGATCCTTGGATGGGATGATGAGTAGACTGAACAAAGCAGAAATTTTTTTTTTAATTTTTATTTTTTTGCTTTGGAGGAGTTAAAGGACTTTCCCTGCGGTGAGTGTTGTTAATACAGAGTTCTCTCAAATGGCCTGTCTTTCATCAGTTTCCCTTCACTGGCGACAAGAATTGGATTCAGTGCGCATGTGCCTTTAACACTTTTATTTTGCCTGGCTCCTTCGAGTAGATTGAGTACTATACCCCCGAACTCATGTCTACTTGGAATCTCAGAATGTGATCTGATTTGGAAATACCTTCTCTGCAGATACAGTTAATTAAGGATCTTGAGATGAAATCATCCTGGATTTAGTGTGGACCATATGTCCAATGACTACTAGTGTCCTTATAGGAAAAGAGGACACAGAGAAAAAGGTCAGGGGACAAAGGAGGCAGAGATTGAAGTGACGCAGCTATAAGCCAAGGAATGCTGGCAGCAATAGAAGCCAGGAGAGGGTGGAACGGATTCTCCCTCGGAACCTTCAGAAGGAGCCAACCTTGCTGACACCTGGATTTTGGACTTTTCACTTCTGGAACTTAAGAGAATAATTTCTGTTATTTTAAGCTACCTAATTAGTGGTAATTTGTCTTGACAGTCCTAGGAAACTGATACACCCCTGGATCACCCACTGAATGTTCCTTTTTCCTCAAAAAGTATTTACTTATGATTCCATATGTAGAAATCCTTTTCTTCATTTTTTCATCTAACCTGGCCGCAGCATAGGCATGGTCCTTTCAACTTTGCCCAAATGGAGCCTTTGTCTCCACCTTTTGGGAGACTTCCGTGAAACTGCCTTCCCTTAGTTTATCTCCTACCCTGGAAGTTGTTCTTTAGATGCTCCATACTAAAGACAAAGCAAAACCTCCTAGACCCTTCCTTGGTCACTGCTTCTCATGATGCACGGGAAGGCGTGCTGGTCAGTGCGCTCTGAGCTCACGCCATCATCTTTACGGACATGCGTGTCCACCTTGACTGCTTCGGTCCAGCCCGTGAATATAGAGCCAGGCCAGCTGCCTGGTAAATTCCTCTCTCTCACTGCCAGACGCCAGGGATTCTGCTTTTATCCAGCAAACAACTGTTAGACTGACAGAGTCAGAGGAAATGGTACGCAATAAAAAGCACAGTAGGGCTTCCCTGGTGGCGCAGTTGTTGAGAGTCCACCTGCCAATGCAGGGGACGCGGGTTCGTGCCCCGGTCCGGGAAGATCCCACATGCCGCAGAGCGGCTGGGCCCGTGAGCCATGGCCGCTGAGCCTGTGCGTCCAGAGCCTGTGCTCCGCAACGGGAGAGGCCACAACGGTGAGAGGCCCGCGTACCGAAAAAAAAGAAAAAAAAAAGTATTCCCAATGACCAATATCTTACTATCTAATTATCAAGCTAGATACATCTAACAATATCTCCAAAGTGTTTATGCCTATCTGAGTTTACACTGGAAATATGTAAAAGGAGTATAAGGGTGAATATAGAGGATTATTCTATATCCTTACTAATATTTGATATTGAAGACTGGATATTTTGCCAATCTGCTGCTTATGAAATAGATGGTATTTTGTAGATTTAATTAGCAATTTCTTCCTTACTAGTGAGGGTGACCGTATTTCATATGCTTATTGGCCATTTGGATGTCCTCTTTGGCAAATTGCTATGTTTACTTTTCAATTAATTTGTCTTTTCTGTATTGATTTGTAATTCTTTATATAGTCTGGGTAAGTCCTTTGTCAATTATCTGCATTGCAAAATAATTTTTTGTATTGTGAGGTTTTATTTGTACTTTGTTTATAGGGTCTTTTTTTTTTTTTTTTTGCGGTACGTGGGCCTCTCACTGCTGTGGCCTCTCCCGTTGTGGAGCACAGGCTCCGGACGTGCAGGCTCAGCGGCCATGGCTCACGGGCCCAGCCGGTCCACGGCATGTGGGATCTTCCCGGACCGGGACACGAACCCGCGTCCCCTGCGTCAGCAGGCGGGCTCTCAACCGATGCGCCACCAGGGAAGCCCTATAGGGTCTTTTTTATTTGTATACGTTCACATTTATGAATACTTTCATTTGTGGTTTATCAGTACATGTTTCTTGTCTAAGAAATAATTCAGTCCCCTGAGATTATAAAAATATGCTTCTACATATTTTGAAAATGTTAAGCACTTCTTTGGCCATGAACCTGAATCATAATGTTGTTATTGCTGCAATAGATTTTTCTCTTTTTTTATTCTCAGCTTTTAGCATCAGTGTGTACAAAGAGCTAGAAAGGCATGGCTGTACTTGCAGGTCGGAATGTAAATGTCACTAGATTTGACATGTTAATAGTACAAGTGTGGTCTGACAGAGCGGGGTGGGAAAGAGGGAGCAAAGGATGGGGGCTTGAATGTCCTCATCCTACATGGTAGGAATCAGGAAATCAGACGTACTGAAAACTGATGGGATCAAATGTAAGTGGGGGTATATTATTTAAAATTAATAAAGAAATCATTATTTATATATATGTATAAATAATTTATGTACATATATATATACACACACACATATATACATTGAAAGAAGAAAGGGGAAGTATAAATGAATTGGACGCCCATCTTTCAAATTGAAGGAACAATAGATAATCTAAGGCTGATTATTCTAGAAACAGAATTTTGGCCAGGACAAATCTGTGAGTTCATGCTTTGAAACACTTCCTATATTAATCATGTTTCTGTTTTCTTTATGATGTTTTGACATCTTAAAAAACCTTTCTGGGGGCTTCCGTGGTGGCGCAGTGGTTAAGAATCTGCCTGCCAATTCAGGGACATGGGTTCGAGCCCTGGCTCGGGAAGATCCCACATGCCGCGGAGCAACTAAGCCCGTGTGCCACAACTACTGAGCATGTGTTCTAGAGCCCACGAGCCTCAACTACTGAGCCCACGTGCCACAACTACTGAAGCCTGCGCACCTAGAGCCTGTGCTCCGCAACAAGAGAAGCCACCGTAATGGGAAGCCCATGCACCACAACGAAGACCCAACACAGACAAAAAAATAAAAATAAACCTTTCTGGCTGGGCAGAGACTGGCCAGCCAGTCTTCAGAGATTGCGGAGGGCTCAGCCCCAGCGGGTCCTTGGTCTGCAGACTCAGAGTCACACCTCCTCTACCTGGTGCCAACAGCAGAAGAGGCACTGTTCTTTTATTTATTTGTTTTTAATGTATTTTATTGCAGTACAGTTGATTTACAAGGTTGTGTTAATTTCTGCTGTACAGCAGTGTGATTCCGTTATACATATATATACATTCTTTTTCATACTCTTTTCCATTATGGTTTATCACAGGATATTGAATCTAGTTCCCTGTGTTATTCAGTAAGACCTTGTTGTTTATCCATCCTATATACAATAGTTTGCACCTGCTGACCCCAAACTCCCAATCCATCCCTTCCCCACGGCCCTCCCCCCTGGCAACCACAAGTCTGTTCTCTGTCTCTGTGAGTCTGTTTCTGTTTTGTAGATGAGTTCATTTGTGTCCTATTTTAGATTCCACATAGCAGTGATCTCATATGGTATTTGTCTTTCTCTGTCTGACTAACTTCACTTAGTATGATCATCTCTAGGTGCATCCATGTTGCTGCAGATGGCATTATTTCGTTCTTTTTGATGGCTGAGTAGTACTCCATTGTGTATATGTACCACATCTTCTTTGTCCATTCCTCTGCGGATGGACACCTAAGTTGTCACTACTGTGAATAGAGCAGTCAACTGTTCTTAATCATCCCTGGACCAGGGACCAGGAAACTGAGGACACCCCTCAGAGCTTAGAGCCTTCAAAATTGTTCAGACGAGCCAGTCCTAAACCATTTACTCTGCCCTGCCCTGCCTTTCCCACAGAGACCTCAGTAAAGGCTCTGCCTAAACCAGTCGCTCACTCCTGCTTCTGCTTCCTGACCAAAACCTGGTGCCCTCCCATGGCCCTGCCTGGTGACCTGTTCCTCCCGTGCCAAGGGGACTGTGAGTGATGTAAACTTTCCTTTCGATGCCATTGACCTCACTGTTCTCATTCAGTGACCTTCATAAATGGAGACCCAGCTACAGAACATTCCTTTGCTCCAAAGTCATGCCAGCAACAGCTGAAATTGGAAGGAGCTGGCTGAAATAGGAAGATTGCGCTCAGAATGTGCTAAACAGCTCTGTGGTCCAGAAATGGAATGGAAACTCAAGGTGATGGGTGGAACTGATGCCACAGGTACACGGTGCACAGAGCCCAGTGCGGGACCCAGTGAGAGAGGGATCTTGGCTTTTGCGGGGTGAGGAAGAAGAAACTGTTTTGCTCAATAAGGAAGAAAAGAGTAAGGCTTACAGCTTAAAGCCAGATCCTGGGTAAAGAAGATATTATATTATATTATATATATATATATATGTATATGGTGATGTAGTGTGTGTGTGTATATATGTGTGTGTGTGTATAGTGAACTCATAGAAACAGAATGGTAGGTACCAGAGGTTGGGGGTGAGGAAAGTGGGGAGATGTTGATCAGTGAGTACAGACTTCCAGCTGTGAGATAAATAAGTTCTGGGGATCTAACACACAGCATTGTGATTGTAGTTAACAATGTTGTATTAAATACTTGAAAGGTGCTAGGAGAGTAGAGCTTAAATCTCACTATGGAAAAGAAATGGTAATTACGTAAAGCGTTGAAGGTGTTAGCTAACACGATGCTGGTAATCATATTGTAGTACATCAGTGTATCAGATCACCACATTGTACACCTTAAACTCACACAATATTGTATGTCAATTATATCTCAGTAAATCTGGAAAAAGAAAAGCAAGATACTGGGGTGGGGAGGTTCAACCCCTTGCCCATGAAAGGAAAAACAAGGTAGTAAACTTATTGCCAAGAGCTGTGTCAGAAAATGTGTGGGCCAGCGGCTGGGAGGGGTGGTGGTCAGATACTTAACCTCCTGACAAGGAGCTGCATCAGGCCACGTGTTGGCTGGTAATACACTGGAGCAGAAAACTCTGAAAAGTCATTATAAGATCTGATTATGGATTAAATGCCAAAGGGCCACACAGAACCTCTCACTAAAATACTGGAAAGAAGAAAGTGAAAATAGTGCAAAAACTAAACAAACAAACAAGGAAAAAGCCCTCCCTTTCTAAGTTGGCATGCCAATCGAAAGAGCAAAATACATGGGCAAATCTAATGGTACAATAGCAAAGACAGCGCTAAGAACATGAATTCACTCCAAATGGAATTACTTTTCTAGAGTAGAAAAACAAAGACTTTAAAATAAATTTAAAGTTGCTGAAGATAAAGACAGAAGCTCCATCTAAAAAGCATAAGCGGGCTTCCCTGGTGGCACAGTGGTTAAGAATCTGCCTGCCAATCCAGGGGACAGGGGACACTGGTTTGCGCCCTGGTCCAGGAAGATCCCACGTGCCACAGAGCAACTAAGCCCGTGTGCCACAACTACTGAAGCCCGTGTGCCACAACTACTGAAGCCCACGTGCCACAGCTACTGAAGCCCGCATGCCACAACTACTGAAACCCATGCACCTAGAGCCTGTGCTCAAGAGAAGCCACCGCAATGAGAAGCCCTCTCGCTGCAACTAGAGAAAGCCCGCGCTCAGCAAGAAGACCTAACGCAGCCAAAAATAAATAAAATAAATTTATTTAAAAAAATAAATAAAAAGCCCAAGAAATTATAGGGAAAATAGGAAGAGAGAAAATAAGAACGGGTAGATATCTAATTATAAATTTTAGAAAAGAAAAATTCTGTCATTGCAATAGGTAAATGCTATAGATGAGAAGTTCTCTCGACTAGATACAACTGAAGATGATTAGTAATATGAAGGTAGTACTGAGGAATTCACCTGAAAAGCAACAAAAAGAGAGAAAACAATTTTTTAAAAACTAGAAATAGTAGTTAAAAGACAAGGAGAACAGATCAAGGAGAAAATTCACCATTCAATTGTAACAGAAGTTCCAGAAGAATAGAATAAAGGGAATAACAGAGGAACAATATTTAAAGGGAAAATAGCTGAGAGTTGTTCAGAGTTGAAGACAGAGGAGTTCTCAGATTGGAAGTGCACCCTAAGTAGTGAACAGACCCACATGGAGATGGATCAAAGCAAAGCTGCAGAGGATCATGTCTCAGATGCCAGAAAGAAAACACAGATTTTTCTTGTCTAAAAATATATATATTTTTATTTTACATTAACAGATATTTGGATATAGAATTTAGGTTAGAAAATTATTTTTCTTCAGACTTTGAAGGAAGTTGTCCATTTTTCGTCTGTCATTCAGTTCTGTAGATTCCAGGATGATATGTCTCCTTCTGAAGTGACTTTTTTTTTAATCTCAGTGGCAGCTTTTTAGGATCTTTCTCCTGACATAAGATTACGTAGACTTACAGGTTTTGTCTTTTGAGTTTTGTTTTGTTTATTTCTTTGAATTCTTTGTGCTAGGAATTCGGTGAGCCTGTTATCTGAAAGGCTGTGTACTTTAGCTCTGGGGAAAATGTTCTTCTTTCTTTCTTTCTCCCCCTATTTCCTCTGTTCTTTCACTCTCTGACCCCTATTAGTTCAAAATTGGGTCTCCTGAATTGATTCATGTATCTCTTTTATTATTTTTTTTAATGTTTTCTTTCCTTTGTGTTTTGCCCAAGACTCTAAGTATTAATTTATTCTCCACTTTATTGATTCATTTTATTTTAAAAGATTTTTTCATTCATTCTCTTTTATTACACTATATTCTTATTTAACAGATATATAATATTTATGAATCCCCAGAGTTTATTAAATCTCTTTGAGCACATTGATCACAATTAATTTTTAAAATTTTCTGTTTCTTGAAACATCTGGGTTTTTTTTTTAACAGTTTTTTGAGATATAATTCACATACACAATTTGCCAAAGTGTATAATGCAGTAGTTTTTAGTACATTCACAGATATATGCAACCATCACTACAGTCCATTTTAGAACATTTTCATGACCTCAGAAAGAACACTTTACCCTTTAGCCTTACGCTCTTCCCCACTCTATGTACCAGCACTAAGCAAACACTATTTTCTGTCTCTATAGATTTGAGTGTTGTGGAAGTTTCATTTAAATGGAATCAAGTAATAAGTGATGTTTTATGAGTGACTTCTTTCACTTAGCATAATGTTTTAAAGTTTCATCCAATGTATGTTTTTTCTTTTGCTGCTCATGCTTTTGGTGTCAAATCTAAGAATGCTTTGCCAAATTCAGTCATGAAGATTTATTCCTATGTTTTCTTCTAAAAGTTTTATAGTTTTAGCTCTTATATTTTGGTCTTTGATCCATTTTGATTTAATATCATATATGGTGTGAGGTAAGGGTCCAGCGTCATCCTTTTTCATGTGGCTATCCAGTTATCCTGGTACCTTTTGTTGAAAAGGTACCTGGTACCTTTCTCTGTTGGATGGTTTGGGCACGCTTGTTGAAAAGCAGTCAATCATAGATGTATCGGTTTATGTCTGGACTCCCAATTCTATTCCTTTTTTTTGGCCACCATGCGCGGCATGTGGGATCTTAGTTCCCCGACCAGGGATCGAACCAGTGCCCCCTGCATTGGAAGCGCAGAGTCTTAACCACTGGACCACCAGGGAAGTCCCATTGATTCTATTCCCTTGATTGATATGTTTATTGTAATGCCATTACCATGATGTCTTGGTGGTAGTTTCTTCGTAGTAACCTCTGAAATCAGGAAGTCTGACTTTTAAAATTTTGTTCTTCTTTTTGAAGATTATTTTGAGCATTTGGGTTCCTGCTATTCAATCTGAATTTTATAATCAGTTTGTCAATATCTGTAAAGAGGTCAGCAGGGATTACTATAGGAATTACATTGAATACGTGGATCCATTTAGGGAATGTTGCCGTTTAACGATATTAAGATTTCTGATCCAGGAACATGGGATGTCTTTCTATTTAGGTGTTCTTGAATTTCTTTCAACAGTGTTTTGTAGTTTTCAGAGTATAACTTTTGGATGTATTTTGTTAAATTTATTACTGAGTATTTTTTGTGCTACTGCAAAAGGATGTGTTTTCTTTTTTTTTGCGGTACGCAGGCCTCTCACTGTTGTGGCCTCTCCCGTTGCGGAGCACAGGCTCCAGACACGCATGCTCAGCGGCCATGGCTCACGGGCCCAGCCGCTGTGCAGCATGTGGGATCTTCCCAGACCGGGGCACGAACCCGTGTCCCCTGCATCGGCAGGTGGACTCTCAACCACTGCGCCACCAGGGAAGCCCCAAGGATGTGTTTTCTTAATTTCATTTTCTGATTATTGTTTACAAGTGCAAAAAAAGATTTTTATGTATAGGGCTTATATCCTGCAAAACTGCTGAACTCATTTATTAGATCTAATAGTTTATTTTTAAGGACTTAATTTTTTTAGAGCGGTTTTAGGTTCCCAACAAAAGTGAGAGTTAGGTTCAGGGATTTCCCATATAACCCCTGCCGCACTGCCACACGCACAGTCTCTCCCATTATTAACATCCCTCACCAGAATGGTGCCTTTGTTACAATTGATGAACCTATATTGGCAGATCATATCACCCAAAGTCCATAGTTTATTATATTAGGATTCACGCTTGGTGTTGTATGTTCTATGGGTTTGGACAAATGTATAAAGACATATATCCATCAATTATAATATTACATGGAATATTCTCACTGCCCTTAAAAAAAAAGTGGCTGTACTATTTTGTACTCCTACCAGCAGTTACTGAGAGTCCCTGTTGTTCCGCACGCTCTCCACCCCTTGGTTTTGTCAGTGCTCCAGATTTTGGCAGTTCCAGTAGGTGTGCAGTGGCATCTCATTGTTGTTTTAGTTTGCACTTCCCTGATGACATATGATGTGGAGCATCTTTTCATATGTTTCTTTGCCATCTGTGTATCTTCATCGGTGAGATGTCTGTTAAAGTCTTTGACCCATTTTTTAATCATTTTTGCTTGTTTTCTTAGTGTGGAGTTTTAAGAGGTTTTTGTATATTTTGGATAACAGTCCTTTATCAGATATGTCGTTTGCAAATATTTTTTCTCAGTCTTTGGATTGTCTTCTAATTCTCTTGACATTGTCTCTGACAGAGAAATTTTAAATTTTAATGAAGTCCAGCTTATTGACTATATTTTTCATGGATTGTGCCTTCAGTGTTGTAACTAAAAAGTCATTGCTATAATCAAGTCATGTAAGTTTTCTAGTGTATTACCTTCTAGGAGTGTTATAGTTTTGCATTTTACACTTAGGTGTACGATTCACTTTGAGTTTATTTTTGGGAAGGATGTAGGGTCTGTGTCTAGATTCATTTTCTTGCATACGGATGTCCAGTTGTTCCAGCACCGTTTGTTGAAAAACCTATCTTTGCTCTATTGTATTGCCTTTGCTCCTTTATAAAAAATTAGTGACAATATTTATGGGTCTATTTCTGGGCTGTGTATTCAGTTCCATTTATCCATTCTTCTGTCAGTACCGTACTACCTTGATTACTGTAGCTTTATAGTACGTCTTGAAGTCAATTAGTGTCAGACCTCCAACTTTGTTATTTTCCTTCAGTATTGTGTTGGCTATACTGCCTCTTTTGCCTCTTTATAAAAACTGTAGAATCAGTTTGTCCATATCTACAGAACAGTTTTGCTGTGATTTTGATTTGGATTGCATGAAAGCTATAGATATTGTTGGGAAGAATGACATGTTGACAATATTGAGTCTTCTTAACCACAATCATGGAGTATCTCTCAATTTATTTATCTAACTTATCCATATTTTTTGGTGGATTTCTCAGGATTTTCGGTAGACAAGCTCAAATCATCTGTGGATAGAGATAGTTTTACCTCTTCCTTCCCCAGTATAGTGCCTTTTGTTTCTTTTTCTTACCTAATTGCCTTGGCTAAAACCTCCAGTGTGATGTTAACTAGAAGTGGTGAGAGTGATCTGGATCTGTGTCCTGTGTCTGATCATAGCAAGAAAGCATCCATTTTTTTCACCATTAAATATGACGTTAGCGATGGAATTTCATGGGTGCCTTTATGAGGATGAGGAAGTTCCCTTGTATTTCTAGTTTACTGAGTGCTTTTATCATGAAAGAGTATTCGATTTTGTGAATTTTTTTTCACCTATTGAGATGATCATGTGGTTTTTGTTTTTTATTCCATCGATATGGTATATTATAGCAATTACTTTTGATATTAAACTAACCTTGCATTCCCAGACTAAATCCCACTTAGCAATGGTATATGATGCTTTTTGTATCTACTGCTGAATTTCGTTTCCTAGTATTTTGTTGACTCTTTTGCCCTCATCTTCACTAGAAGTATTCGTCTGTAGTTGTCTTGTGATGTATTTGTCCTGTTTTAGTATGAGGGGGTAATGCTGGCCTCATGGAATGAGTTGGGAAGTGTTCCTCCCCTTCTGTTTTTGGAAGAATTTGTGAATAATTGTATTTAGTAGAATTCAGCAGTTAAGCTTTTTGGTCCTGAGCTTTTCTTTGTGGATAGTTTTTAGGGTTTTTTGTTTCTTTTTACTTATTCAGTCTCTTTATTCATTATAGTTCTATTCAGAGCGTCTATTTCTTCTTAAGTCAGTTTCAGTAGTTTTTGTCTTTCTAGGAATTTTTCCATTTCATCTAAGTTACCTAATTTATTGATATACAACTGTTCATAGTATATTTTATGATTTTTTTTCCTGTAAGTTTATTTGTAATGTGACTTCTTTCATTTCTAATTCTAATTGAGTCTTCTCTCCTTTTCTTCTTGGACAATCTAGCTAAATGTTTGTCAGTTTTGTTGGCCTCTTCAAAGAAATAGCTTTTGGTTTCATTGATTTTTTCTCTATCTTTTTTTTGTTCTGTATATCATTAAATTTCACTCTCATCTTTTTTATTCCCTTCCTTCTGCTTGTTTTAGGTTTAGTTTGTTCAGCTCTTCCCACTGTCTCATGGTGGAAGGTTAGGTTACTGATTTGATATCTGTCTTCCTCCTTAACAAAGGCATTTACAACTATCAACTTCCTTCTAGACACTGCTTTACCTGCGTCCTATACAGTTTTGTAAGTTGCGTCTTACAAAATTGTCATTCATCTCAAAGTATTTTCTAATTTCCCTTTTGATTTCTTCTTTGACTTATGGTTATATAGAAGTGTTTTAACTTCCATTTATTTGTGAGTTTCCCCAGTTCATTTTTTGTTATTGATTTCTGATTTATAACTTCATTCCACTGTGTTTAGAGAATATACTTTGTATTATTTCAATACTTTAAACTTTGTTAAGATTTATTTTATAGCCTAGCATGTGGTCTGTCCTGGAAATGTTCCATGTGTACTTGAGAAGAATGTGTATTGTGTTACTGTTGGACATCCTATAGATATCTTAGGTGTAGCTGGTTTTCAGAGTTCATTTCTTCTGCTTCCTTGTTTTCGTTTGCCTAGTTTTTGTATCTATTATTAAAAGTGAGGTATTGAGGTCTCCACCTATTATTGTTGAATTGTCTGTTTCTCCCTCCATTTCTTTCAGTGTCTCCATCACGTATTAATATTCTGGTGCTCTGTGGTTGGGTGGGACTTTTTACTGGGAAATTGTTGGGGTTTGGAGTTCCAAGTGTTCGACTGAGAAGGGCTTTATTCAGAGGTTAGTTTAACATTCAACAGATCAAAAAAAAGTATCTTGTTCTAATTTTCATTTATTTATCGGGGTTTTAGAAAGTTCTTCTGAGATCTTTTACAGCTATTATATTCCACGATTCAGTAAAGTCGTCGTGATTCTGCTCCAAGATTGTAAGTAAGTCCTACATGTTTTCTCCCGGCAGGTTGTGTCACATAACAAAACTGCAGATACTCCCCTGGGGACCCAAGGCTCACCGTGACACACTTAGTCACGTGTAATATCTTTGTGTAATTGTGGTGCTGTGGCTAATTCTATTCATTTTACAGAATTAATTCCATAGGATTTTCACGTGTGCTCTTAAATCATGTTAAACCATGAAAATTGTTTGACTTAACTGTCTTAAAATACCGTGTCCAAACCAATCCCAGGGTGAGTCGTGTATAGTTTAGGCACTGTAGTATCTGGGGACATGGATTCTTTATTACCAAAGTTTCTTCTTCTCTTAGGGGATCCTGGTGCCTTTATCCCTGACAGTTTGGGAAGCAGACCCTCAAAGGCAGAGTAGGATATTAGAAGATTCAGCATCAAAACACTGAAGCCTTTATTTTTGTAAAATTTTACTTTATTTTATTTTAGAATAACTTAAAAAGAAGACAAGGAAAAAGAATGCCAGTTGCCTCAAGTAACCTGAAAGCAACAAAAAACATGGAGCATTTCTATGATGAGAGAAAGAATAGTAGCGCACTTGGCGTGTGTCTTTGAAAGGGTTGATTGTATGATCCAAGTGCTTGCAGTCTTGGGTGTGGGAAGGGAGAATGTGAAAGGGATACGAGATCTGCTGATAAAATGTGCTTCTTTTTAAAAGAAATAGGCTTCTGGTTTGACATTTACATCTTCAGGTCTCGGAAGATTCAGGACTTGAGGATGGAAAATTGGCTTTTATAGACATCTCCTTTCATTGTTGTTTTAGAATAAGGTTTACGTATCGTAATATATAAGTCTACTGTGAGTGCTGTGAAGAAAATAGACCATGTCCTCCTTTGGTGGGTGTGTAAATTTAACATAAACGTTTAAGAACTCTAGGTATAACCTTCTGGGTGTTTTGGCCTGACCACACCTTCACGGTAGTCCGTTTCCTGCGGCTCTCCACGAGCATAACTTTTTACTTCCAAAACTGACCGTTCCTCTTGATGAATGAGAGTTGAGCTAAGTGCGCTCCTGTTTCAGGAAATCCAGTGAATGAAAAATTAAAACAAATTAATACAGTCAGGATTCACCATCTGTGGGGTCCAGGAATTTCAGTGACGTAAGACGTGGGCTTGCATTATTAAGAGGTCAATGAAACCACCTAGCGAGCCCAGCTCCTGCAGCAAAGCCGTGATGGGCGGTCCCGGGTCCTCTGAGGCCAGAGCTAGATCCATCCCGACCTGGTGGCAATCTCCTGCTTTGCTTAAATGTCAGTGGGAATGATTTCGGGGGGGTCCTGTATCGGGCTGCTTAAGGACTTAGAAAGAGAAACATTGTGAGTTGCCGGGACCATGGTTTTATCTCCAGCTACCAGTTCCCCAGGCCTTTCCTCATCACTGCGGCTGTCAGGTAAGGTCCATCCTCTACTGTGGCTCCCATCTCACTGCCGCAGAGTCTCCAAGGCTTTCAGATCCGCCTCCCCGACTCCTGGGACAAGGGTGGGAAGTCTGCTCTCCCATCTCCAGCCCTGGGCCTCACCAGCACACCTTCCACCCGGCTCAAGAGGGAGAACCCATCCAGCTGAGGAACAAGGACATGCCGGCCTCTTCAGTGTGCTCTGAGCAGGTGTAAAGAATCCCTCTGGACTGGCCAGTTCCCCTGTGCCTGTGGTACCCAGATGATCGAAACAGGCTGAGGAGGGCCAGAAAAACTAGAATGCTGCCGGAGGAGGTATCTGCAGCTGAGGGATGTTTTTGCCAGATGCAAACATGTTAGCTAAGGCCGATGCTCGCTCCACCAGCTCTGTGCAAGCGGTGGACCACCCGGGCGACAGGCGGGCGGGGCAGCAGAGTTTCCTGTGCACAGACCTGCAGTCATGTGCGTTCAGCTGTCAGGTCAGACTCCCAGGAGGGCCGGTCAAGCTGGGGTCTCCTCTGTCTCATTTCCTGCAGTGCGAACTTGCGTTTGCCTCTCGGAGCTGAGTCTTTGCCCAGAATTTGGTTCTCTCTGTTAATAGCAGCAACTTCCACTTCAGAGAACTTATTAGAAGCCTATTATTTTTTAAAATTAATTAATTTATTTTTGGCTGCGTTGGGTCTTTGTTGCTGTGCGCGGGCTCTCTCTAGTGGCGGCCAGCAGGGGCTACTCTTTGTTGCGGTGCGCAGGCTTCTCACTGCAGTGGCTTCTCTTGTTGCGGAGCATGGGCTCTAGGCTTGTGGGCTCAGTAGTTGTGGCTTGTGGGCTTCAGTAGTTTTGGTGCGTGGGCTTCAGTAGTTGTGGCATGCAGGTTCAGTAGTTGTGGCACACGGGCCTCAGTAGTTCTGGCTCGTGGGCTCAGTAGTTGTGGCTTGCAGGCTCTAGAGCACAGGCTCAGTAGTTGTGGCGCATGGGCTTAGTTGCTCTGCGGCATGTGGGATCTTCCCAGACCAGGGCTCGAACCCGTGTCCCCTGCATTGGCAGACGGATTCTTAACCACTGTCCCACCAGGGAAGCCCCCTAGAAGCCTGTTATTTTTAAGACAAGTGAAGGAGTCTATGCTCATCCCTCCTCTGCCTCCATTTTTAGAGGGAGGCCAGCTAAATGATACTCAGCTTCAGAATCCAACTGGAACTGGTAGGAAATTGATTTGCCTTTTAAATCCTCTGAGTCCGTGCTTCATGCAGTGATTTGAAGCTGGGCCTCAGATGGTAGAAGCACCAAGTGCTCATGGCTGAGTTTCTTAAGCCTGCTCTGCATCAGAGGAAAGATGCCCTGCTATCAGAGAGGCTGTTTGGGTGCTACAGGCAATTCTCAGTTGATGCCTGACTGTGTTAGTAGTTTCCATAGAAACAGCATGTAACTGATGGTCGTTTATGGGGACAGCGCTACCTAACCCTTAAAGGAACTGTGCACTGATCCAGAGCCCCAGGGTTTGAGGGCCACTAATTTCCAAATGCCTCTCTGTTTCATCCGTTTCTGAATCTCATGGCAGCATGGGAGTTGGGGGTGATGCAACATCAGGGAGGCTTGGTGGTGAAACCGAGTGGGACCCTGTGGGGCTCCTGGGCACAGATGCCTTTTCCGTGTCGCCTGTTTCTTCTTTGTAGGGAACAGACTCCAGCCTCCATGAACTTCCCAGAGTTCCAAAGGGCAGATTTGAACAGTTGCTAATCAGAGAAGGGAGGGGATGCAGAGACAAGGGAGAAACAGCCGAGAAACAATAGCGCAGCCTTGGGGCAGGTCCTGGTTCCGCCTCAAGGGATACACAGAACAATATCTTTGAGCTCTTTATAGAACTAAAACCCTCAACAAATTGAAGATGTCAGCATTCTTCCTTCCAGAGAAGCCGCCTGAGGTCAGCTTAAAGGAACCAGAGAAGCTCATCAAGAGATTACCTGAGACCAGATTAAAGGAGTGCAGGCTCTGCACATGCCCTGATCTTATCAGCAAGCCCACTGTTGCTATAAAAACTCCTCACCAAATCCCCCCAGGTTGGGACACACAGTTTTGAGGGCCCGAGCTCCCTGTGTCCCCCTTTGCCTGGCAAAGCAATAAAGCAGTTCTTTTCTACTTCACCCAGAACTCTGTCTCTGAGATTTGATCTGACACAGGTGCACAGAGGCCGCGTTTTCGACAGCCTCAGGGACTCTGGTGGCTCCAGTGGCAATTGTGGAAGTAGATTTTTATCTAAAGGGGCAGGTATGGCAAGTGATGGCTTAAAATGGCAGGGGGGTGAACAGCTCTTTCACTCTATCTATCTACATGGATATACACACCTGTACATTTATGTAACCGTATGTATCTCCATCCATACATGAAAGAGACAGGGAAGAAGCATGCCTGCTTACCTGCTACACTAACTGGTCAGAAGGCCATTGTTGGTGTTACAACTTCCTCCTTACACTGTACGTCATGACCTTTACCCTCAGCCAGGTACTTGGCTGGTTGGGGTGTTTTATCTGATGGCGTATCTTAAACCTTCATTCCTGAAAGGCCTGCACTGTCAGTGGTGCCGCCTTTTTCAGGTACCATTTTCCATGAATTTTACTATTGGACCTGAAATTACCCCCAGAGAAGGGAGCAAACCATCTAAGCTTAGCAAACTATAGCAAGATTGCAGGAAAGCACCAAGGGCCCACATGAAGTTGATGGTCATTCACTTCAAGCAGGCCAGCCAGTATGGCCGTGTACTGTGTGATTAACCAGATTGGGGCTTTTCCTTGGTGAGTGTGAAGGTGGGACTATATCTAAGAACACGTGCATATGATGACGAGCCATGTGGTCCAAGCTGGATGAGGGGAGGGCAGGCGTGAAAAGGGAACAGAGTGTGAATTAGTTAAGACTGATTGACTCAAAGCCAGGAGAAGCGATGTGACTTGACGTGTGTTATTCTGCAGGTGGCTTGCACTCCTTATAAGTCAGTACTAGTGATTTGGAGACCATATGAATTTCTTAGGCACACTCTATTTAAATGAGAGAGGATTTGATGTGTCAGAACGTGGGAATCGTATTCTGAAGGGAAGCAAGTTGTCATAAGTTGATAAGGGCTTTCCCTGGAGCCCAGCTGCCTGGAGGCCAGTGATGGATCTGCCACTTACCCACTGGAGGAATTTGGCAGGTTGTTCAACTTCTCTGCGCTTCAGTCTTCTTATCTGTGAAATGGGAATAGTAACAGTAACTCTCATAGGGAGGTGGTGAGGACGAAGGAGTTCATGGTTGTAAAGCACTTAGAAACGTGCTTGGTACATCATGAATACTCAGGAAGTATTAGCTATCACTCTTGTAATCAGAGGATCCTTTTTTTTTTTTTTTGCGGTACGCGGGCCTCTCACTGTTGTGGCCTCTCCCGTTGCGGAGCACAGGCTCCGGACGCGCAGGCTCAGCGGCCATAGCTCACGGGCCCAGCCTCTCCGCGGCATGTGGGATCTTCCCGGACCGGGGCACGAACCCATGTCCCCTGCATCGGCAGGCGGACTCTCAACCACTGCGCCACCAGGGAAGCCCCAGAGGATACTTTGATACCGTGTAATGAGGGAGTAGATTTAATCCTAGTGTGTGGAGCAAAGCTGATGTCCAGTAACTGTTGGATGACCAAAGGAACAAATAGGGAAACATCCGAGCGGAATGTAAAATGGAAACATTTTGCACCTTTGAGTTGATGTGAATTTGTTATCACAAACCTGATTTAGAAATAGCCACTGAGTTCACAGCCCAGAGCATCCTACAACGCTATGAACAGAGTTAATACAAAGAAAGTTCTTAGAGTGTCAGTGTGCTTTGACTGACAATTGCTTTCTGTAATACGCAGCAGTCGTAGGACATGAAGACCCCGTGTATTCTAAATGATTGGGTGTCTGGATCTCACTTCTTAATGAAGTAAATATAAACTAGGTTTTGTGGTGTTCATGAAACATGGCAGCTAAATAACACTCAAAAGAAGAGAAAGAAACAAAATGAGAACAAGGGAACGGCATTATCACCGCCATCGCACGCTAGCTTTCCCTAAACAACAGTTACCTTTGGGTCACAGTTCCGAATAAAACCTTCCTGGAAAGAACCAGACCTTCTCAGATACTTCTTCCTGCAGCACCCCTCAAAGGAAGCAGCCCCTCCGCCTCTGCTGCAGCATCTCCAGTAACAGTTACAATGGATAGCATTATGTATATGCACCCACAGTGCCCTCTCGTTTTCTCTATGTTGTTCCTCAAGGGGTATTTTTGTGTGAAAACCACTCTGAAAAGTAAAAGGGCTCCCAGGAAGCTGGTGTCGCCTAATAGATAATTAAAGAGGATTGGGGAGTTGTGCCCTTTGGAATCCCTGGGAGATTTTGGTCAGTCCCTCTATATATTTCTCAAAGAAATGTTCAGAATCTTCCCTAAATCTGTTTGTTGTTCTAATGAATCCAAACAGTCCTGGAGCAACTTGGTGCTCTAACTTGGAAATAAATAGAGTGAAAGTGTGGACACACGTGCACATTCCTACTCTGTGGGAGGGAGACAAGAAGTGGGGGGAAGGGGGGGTCCTTTCATCTCTGCCTGACACGATGAACTCTAAGTCAAGTGCGGTCTTCCCAGGGAGCCCAAAATTGGTGCCTTGGATTATGGATGTGTTTCTTCCTCCAGAACATGTAACTTCTGCCAGAAAGGGCACTGCCAGGATGGGGCAGGGACCTGAGCTAAGCCACTCTGTTGTTCATGCCCTTTGTTACATATCCTCAGAGTTTTCTAGAGCTCTTCTTTGGTGGTGACCAGTCTCGTGAGCCTCCCTTCTTATCCCTCTTCATTTCACCAACTATACTTCAACCTCTTGGGTCTTCTTTTAGTCCCCAGAGCATGAGCAACTTCCCATCAGAAGGTCTCCACCCATGCCTTGCCCTCTGCTGGGAATGCTTTTTAGTCTAACCTTTCCATCGCAGATGAGCTAAACTCCTCCTGCCCTGGAAGGGCTCAGAGAACACATCCATCCCTGAGCCACCAAGGCAGCCAGGTACCCTTGGGACAGCCTCAGCCTCGGAACTTCCCAGCAACTCCCTGCAGTGGTCATTCATTCAGCGGTTGGGTGTGCCTTCCTTCGCACACTCTGAGCTCCATGTGGGCAGACAGCCTCCCTTTCTCACTCAGTAAATACTCTTATTCAGTGAATACTTCCTGTTGATTGCCTGTGTACAAGAAACATGCCATCATGGTTTGGCCTCAGTGCATCTGAGAGCTGGATGGCACAGACATTACAATAGACCCTCCTCACCTGGCTGATGTCCCGGTCATGCCACTTGCTCACCTACTACGTCTGTTGTTAGTCTCTACAAATTATAGTTAATTTGGGAAGTTAGCACACATGTTCTGTTCTTAGCAGAATTACTCTGAGTTTATCTGGGTTGTTGTGAGGATTAAGTACGACTATAAGCTTCGGATGGTTCCCGGCACACGGTAAGTACTCAATAAGTGTTGGTTATTTTCCCGAGCCCAGGAAGATGCTTATAGCCATCCTCCAGATCAAGAATTCTCAGGCGCAGTGGTTGGAGGCGGAAGCACTGTGATAAAATTTATCAAATAAGTCAGGGCCCGTTGTCTTTCCACATCCTCCCAGAAATGTATCGGAAGGCCCGTCGGTCAAACCATGGCAGACGTTCTTCATCCTTCAGTGTCGACTAACTGGGCAAAGCGTTTGATTTTTGTTGTGGCAACACCTAGATAAGCTTCCAATTGGCCACATGCATTTTCTGCCTCGGATTCAAGAAGCCTGAAACAGGGCTTCCCTGGTGGCGCAGTGGTTGAGAGTCCGCCTGCCGATGCAGGGGACACGGGTTCGTGCCCCGGTCTGGGAAGATCCCACACGCCGCGGAGCGGCTGGGCCCATGAGCCATGGCCGCTGAGCCTGCGCGTCTGGAGCCTGTGCTCCGCACGGGAGAGGCCACGACAGTGAGAGGCCTGCGTACCGCAAAAAAAAAAAAAAAAGCCTAAAACATAGGTTGGAGGAGGCCCCTTCTGCTCACCAGAGAGGAGAATGCCTTAACCCCACATGGCTTTTCACCGGAGGAGTGCGGGACTGCCATGCCACACGTAACTGCTGTGGAAGTTTCTGGGTCCAGCTTCCAGCCCTTCAGAAAGCATCAGTACCGAATCTGAAAAAGCACGGATACGTGTACACGTATAATTGAATCACTTTGCTGTACACCTGAAACTAACACAATATTGTACATCAACTATACTCCGATATAAAAGAAAAAGAAAAAAAAAGAGAAAGTATCAGTACCAATAGTTATGTAGAATGAATTTATGACTCTTCCCTTCTTCATGTGGGAGGAAAAGAGGAACCTCATAGCTTCTGTTTCCTGGAATCGCTTCAGAAAAGAGATGCCCTGTCTGTCGAATAAAAGCTTGAGGTTTTTTTTTTTAATTTTTATTTAAAAAAAATTTTTATTGGAATACAGTTGATTTACAATGTTGTGTTAATATGATGTTTATAATGTTGTATTAATATATATTCTTTTATTACATTCTCTTTCATTATAGGTTATTACAAGATTTTGAGTAGAGTTCCCTGTGCTGTACAGTAGGTCCCTGTTGGTTATTTATTTTATATAGAATAGTGTGTATATAGAAGCTTGTGTTTTGAGGCCAGATCTGCCCTTGCATTCTTGGAAGCTTGAGAACAGGATCTCAGCCCAGATTCTTATATGGCTCAGTTTTGTTTGGGAAGATTTGTCGTTATTGTTGCTGTTGTTTGTTTCTTATCTTGATTCCTTGTTTGGGAGAAGACAGAAAAGCAAGGTTAGGGATGTGTCTTGGATTGTCTGAGCAGGGAAGGGGATGGAAGGCCTTTTCTAGAAGAATCCAGCCTTATGCAAGATCCAGCCTTTCAGCACATGTGCTAATTTCCTAGTCTGTAAACTGTGAACGTTACATCCTCCCCAGGGTGGATAAAAGATGAGTGAGTGAGTGAGGGCCTGGGCTCCGACATGTTTCGTTGCCTGGGAGGTGAGAATCAAACTGGGGTGAAAAACACAGAAACCCAAGATGTCGGCCCAGCTGTGACTGCTGCCTGTGACGTAACATCTTCAGGTCCCTCCATGTCCCCTCTTATTCCGTCTGCAATTAGACACCCCAGTAAACACGCCCAAGAGTTAGGCTGCTCGAGCAGCTGTCGGCTTTCCACGCGAAGGTTCCAAACCACAGCAGCTGAAGTCTGAACTTCTGAAAAAGTGTTTGGCAGGAAACACCCACAGATGGCTCAACAAGCCCATTTATTTGCTTGTAACTGAAACAGAAGCCAGACACATGGGAGAGAAGGAAGAGTGGACGGGGCAGAGCCTGGGAAACTCACCGATGGCAGTGTTATCTGCCTAAATCCACATCGTGCAAAGTGACATGTCACTCTCTACACGCATTCAAGTGCTTTGGGAAAATAAAAACAAACAAAATATACATGTAAGATTAGACGCACCATAAAATACATGGAAGTTGGAGGAGAAGGCACAAAAGATGAATGTAGCTTTCTGGGCAACATTTGTAACCCAGCCTTCTGGTTAATATGTGAGAGAGACAGCAGTGCGTTATTTCAGCCTGCCTGTCCGTGTGTCTGTGGAAAGGTGACGCAGGAAAGGATGTGCATTCATCTGCCTTGGTAACTTCTCACTCCCACCCCTTCTCAACGCTTCCCCGATGTTGCCTTGGCAATTCCATTTCATTATTATTCATGAGAGAAATGCACTGCATCTGAGAGCATCTGCCTCTGATCACAGCTACATCTGGCCCTCAAGGCCACCCTCGGAGGCCGAGGATCGTAGAGCTTGTGGGTAGGGGGAGAGGGGGCCCGATCTTCAGGGCTGTACTTAAGCAAAAGTTATCAAGGACCGTGTCTTCCGAGTGATGGGCTCTGGAACGGTTACTCACACGCATCAGCAGGCTGGGTCATGGCCACAGGTGTGTAGGTACAACATGGGATGTCCGACACCATAGCAGCAGACTTTCCACTTGGGGAAGTTTTAGTAATAGCTCTTAGAATGATTCAAATCCAAGCTGAAATACTGAGTCCAGTGTCTCTGTTTAGGCAAGACCCTCCGATCTGGGGCAGATTCCACTTGCCCAACAGCTGTTCCCTCTTTGTTAACAGAAACATCCTGCTAGGCTGCATGATTGTTTCCAGATATGCACTGTCCTTCCTTTGGGAGAGGACTCTACTTCCCCGCTCATTGACGGCAGCTTGGCCGTGGACCTGCTCTAGCCAGTGAAGTGTGAGCAGAAGTGATGGGTGTCACTTCTGAACAGAAGCGAGGAAAGCACGCGTGTGGGCCACCATGTCACTTTCCCTCAGACATGAGATCGGCAACATTTCAGAGAGAGAAGTTCCATCAGCCGAGGTTACAGAATGAAGTCAACACGGAGCGCAGTCACAGCTGACCCACCAGAAACATGTAACTTGGTTTTTTTTAGCCACTGACATTTGGCTGTAACCTTGCCTACCCCCATAACTGGCCCCGGACATGGACAGCGTTGGCTTTGGTTCTGGGAAGTGGGTACAGAGGGAACTGTAAGAAGGTGGAAGGATGACAACCTGTGTTGTGCAGTGGGGAAAAATTAGGTCAAGTTCTCACCTGAAATACCTTGGAAGGCAGATAATGTCCTTAATGTGTCTGTGGCTTTAGGCGAAAAGGTGGGAAAACAACGTTAATAGCAAATTTTCACGGCTCTTGGGTGTAGTTAGCAAAGTACAAGAAAGAAACGATCAGAAAAGGACGAACTGCTCTGTCTGCAAACGGGATTGAAAGGGAATAGAGTGCCCGGAAGTTCAGGGACGTGTACCATGAAATGATGCAAATGATAAATGGTCAGACTGGGTAGGCTTTCAAATGACAATGGCCAGTTAAAAGCCAGCCTTGAGCTGAGGCCCACATCAGTGAGTAGCCATGGTGCCCTTGGGTAAAACACCTGAATTCATCGAGATGACCTCTAGTAAATATATTCCTTTGAGCAAAATGGTTCAAGTGAAAGGGACTAAGGGCACGGCTGTGCCAGTCTCAGGGCACGATCCGTTACGTCTAGGGAGACCGCACATCTCAAAAAACAAAATGTAGGCATGGTGACCAGCGTGTGGCGTTGACTAAGACTCAGATTGGTATAATACAGACACTGGAATACTGCTCAGCCATAAAAGAAGAGTGAAATGATGCCATTTGCAGCAACATGGTTGGACCTAGAGGTGATCATACTACGTGAAGTGAGTCAGACAAATATCCTATGATATCACTTCTATGTGGAATCTAAAAAAGGATACAAATGAACTTATTTACAAACCAGAAAGAGAGTCACAGATGTAGAAAGCAAACTTACGGTTACCAAGGGGGAAAGCAGGGGAGGGATAAATGGGGAAATTTGGACTGACATATACACACTACTATATATAAAATAGATTACTAATAAGGACCTACTGTAGAGCACAGGGAACTCTATTCAATACTCTGTAATGACCTATATGGGAAAAGAATCTAAAAAAGAGTGGATGTATGTATATGTATAACTGATTCACTTTGCTGTACAGCAGAAACTAACACGACATTGTAAATCAACTATACTCCAATAAAAATTTTTTTTAAAAGAATCAAATTGGTACAAATATGACTACATGCTGAGAAAGTGACACTGACCAATGAACCACCAGCCTGGACTGCGGAGTTCGTGTCATTCCAAATTTAAAACAACCCTTGGGCAGGGCGTGATATAAGCATGACTGTGGCATACGACACCCCAAATTTTCCCCCCTTCGACAGCAAAAATTTGGCATCCATCCACAAACAGAAACGTTTGAGAGTCGTGGGACCCAGCAACATGTGCCAGGGGGCCCAGGACGAATCTCGCCCACCAGTGCACTGGGTGATGGGCAGATGGATTTTGTTATGGGCTGTGGTCCCTGCAGGAGACTGTGAACCAGCTCCGGCCCCTCTGGGCTGTGGTCCAGGAGTGCCTGCAGAGCACTGAGTTGGGCGGTCACCTGTGGACGAGTGAGCCTTTGTGGAAGCCCAGGTTTCCAGAGGAGAAATCCCAGCACCTCACTGGAGGAAAAAAAAGAAGAGTTTGGACACAGCGTGAATGTGCCAGCATCACCTCCCTCCCAAGACAGCACACTTAGGGCTAATAAACGAGACAGCCTGTGACTCTCCTGCGGGAGGAAGGGAGGGCCAGTGAGAAAGCCCCGCTCCTCCAGTTTGGCAGGATGCTGCCAGAGGGACTCATTTCTATCTCTCACAGCGTCACTATTGAATTAGGAGCTCTGTGGCTGCGGAGAGGGAGGACATTGGGAGAGCAGCATTTAAGATTTCTGGAGGGCAATAAAGGAAATGGTTCCTGCTGACAGCCTTCTGGGTACCATCAGGAAGCCAGCTCATGAGCTGTGGGGAAAATCTCACCCACAGATCTCCCCAGCTGGCCTTGCGCACCCCCAGCACACCATGTGCCAAGCCCACAGCCCCCCACTTTGCAGCCCGGCTCCCTGTGTGAGGGCCCCAGGGCAGCGGCAAGAATGAGCCCTGGTGGACCTGGAACGCAGGCAGAAAGCTGGCGGAGTCCTCCGGCAAGGGAGAAGCCACACACTTGAGTCGCAGCGCCACCTTCAGGAAGACAAAGGAAAGGCGGTCAGCAGCCCACCTCGTGCATTGTAGGAGGGAGAGAAGACCCGCAAGCTTACGAATTCTGCCAGAGAGGGAGCCGGAAGCTTGGAGCAGGTGTATGCATACGCGGTCTGAGAAAGCCTCAGAGTCTGGAGCAGGGCTGACAAAAGGTATTTTACCCCGAAGGCACTTAGTACAAATTAGACGACGTGACTGCTACCCCAAATATGAAAACAAGGGGACTTCCCTGGCGGGCCAGTGGCTAGGACTCGGGGCTCTCACTGCCCAGAGCCTGGGTTCAGGCCCTGGTGGGGGAGCTAAGATCCCACAAGCCAAGCGGCGCAGACAGCAAAAACAGCAACAAAATGAAAACAACAACGCAAAACTCCAAGGACCGTGAAAAACCAAGGAAACGTGACATCACCAAAAGATCACAGTAATCTTCCAGTCATCGAACCCAAAGACATGCAGGTCTGCAATTTACCCAATAAAGAATTTGAAACAGCTCTTTTCAGGAAACTCGGTGAGCTACAAGAAAACACAGAAAGACAGGTCAATGAGATCAGGAAAACAATACACAATCAAAATGAGAAATTTAACAAAGAAACAGTAATCAGGATAAAGAACCAAACAGATTCCAGAGCTGAAGAATTCAGTGAATGAAGTGAAAAATGCGATAGAAAGAATCAACGTTACGTAGATTAAATAGAAGAAAACAGGCAGTGAGGTAGAGAATGGGGGCTTTGAAATACCCCTGTTTGAGGAGAAAGAAGGATGAAGAGCAGAGAAGAAAGCCTACGTGATCTACGAGACAATATTAAGAAAACCAATAACTAAATCATTGGAATTCCAGAAGAGATGGAGAAGGGGATAGGGCACTAATTCAAAGAAGTAATGGCCGGGTGCTTCCCAAACCCAGGAACAGGTTTGTATTCCAAGTTCATGAAGCTAATAGATCATCCTATTATTTCAAACCAAAACAATCTTTTCTAAGACACATTATAATAAAACTGTCAAAAATCAAAGACGAAGAGAGAACCCTAACGGCGGTAATAGAAAAGATTATAATGTACAAAGAAACCCCTACTAGGCTATCAGCAGATTTCTCAGCAGAAACCTGAGAAGATGATATTTTCAAAGGGCTGAAAGAAAAAAATGGCAAGCAAGAATACTCTATTCAGCAAAGTTATCTTTCAGAAATAAAGGATAAAGACTTTTCAAACAAAAGCTGAAGGAATCCATCACCACTAGACTTGCCTTAAGAGAAATGCTAATTCAAAAAGACACATGCACCCCTATGTTCATAGCAGCATTATTTACAATAGCCGAGACATGGAAACAACCTAAATGTCCATCAACAGAGGAATGGCTAAAGAAGATGTGGTACATATGTACAATGGAATATTACTCAGCTGTAAAAAAGAATGAAATAATGCCAATTGCAGTAACCTGGATGGACCTAGAGATGATCGTACTAAGTGAAGTAACTCAGAAAGAGAAAGACAAATACCATATGATATCACTTATATGTGGAATCTAAAATAGGACACAAATGAACTGATCTACAAAACAGAAACAGACTCACAGACATAGAAAAGAAACTTATGGTTACCAAAGGGGAGAAGCAGGGGGAAGGATAAATAAGCAATTTGTGATTAAAAAATACACACTACTATATATAAAATATATAAACAATAAGGACCTCCTGTATAGCACAAGGAACTATATTCAATATCTTGTAATGAACTGTAATATAAAAGAATCTGAAAAAGAATATATATATGTATAACTGAATTACTTCACTATACAGCAGAAATTAACACAACATTGTAAATCAACTATACTTCAATAAAATACATTTGAAAAAGAAAAGGGAAAAAAGACTCTTTTTTAAAAATAGAGGAGACAATAAAATGGGGCTTCCAAGACATAGTGAGACATTTAGGGGGAGGCTGACCTTGTCTCTCTGTGTCCTATGGAACCCCTGTCAGGATTCTGGGGGAATCGGTAGTCACTCACTCTTGCAGTGGAGCAGGGAGAGTTCAATGCAGGCCATCCTTTCTGCAGCACCTCGGGTCTGCTCCCATCCTTGCCATGGCTGCCTGGTTTAATCTGTGCTGAGACACACAGAAATGTATTCTTACCATTAAAGCAATGCTCAGGGCTTCCCTGGTGGCGCAGTGGTTGAGAGTCCACCTGCCGATGCAGGGGACACGGCTTCGTGCCCGGTCCTGGAAGATCCCACATGCTGCGGAGTGGCTAGGCCTGTGAGCCATGGCCGCTGAGCCTGCGCGTCCGGAGCCTGTGCTCCACAACGGGAGAGGCCACAGCAGTGAGAGGCCCGCGCACCACAAAAAAAAAAAAAAAAAAAGCAATGCTCAGAACACCCTGCTCCCCCTCTTCTCTCAGAAAAATCATATATCAGAATTTATCTTCTACCCCCATTTCCAAAAGAAATCTCAAACAACCACTCTTTTTAAAAAAAATTTATTTTATTGTAGCATAGTTGATTGACAACGCTGCATTAATTTCTTCTGTACAGCAAAGTGATTCATCTGTATATCTCTATATATCTATATCTATATCTATATCCTTTCTTTTTTTATATTCTTTTCCATTGTGGTTTATCATAGGATATTGAATATAGTTCCCTGTGCTCTACAGTAGGACCTTGTTGTTTATCCATCCTATATGTAATAGTTTGCATCTGCTAACCCCAAACTCCTAATCCATCCCTCCCCAACCCCCTCTCCCCCTTGGCAACCACAAGTCTGTTTTCTGTGTCAGCGAGTCTGTTTCTGTTTTGTAGATAAGTTCATTTGTGTCCTATTTTAGATTCCACATATAAGTGATATCATATGGTACCTGTCGTTCTCTTTCTGACTTATTTCACTCAGTATGATAATTTCTAGGTCCATCCATCTTTCTGCGAATGGCATTATTTTTAGTTCTTTTTTATGGCCGAGTAGTATTCCATTGTATTTATGTACCACATCTTCTTCATTCATTCATCTGTTGATGGAAATTTAGGTTGTTTCCATGTTTCGGCTATTGTGAATAGTGCTGCTGTGAACACTGGGGTGCATGTATCTGTTTGAATTATAGTTTTGTCCAGATATATGCCCAGGAGTGGGATTGCTGGGTCATATGGTAATTCTGTTTTTAGCTTTTTTGAGGAACCTCCATGCTGTTCTCCACAGTGGCCTCACCAATTTACATTCCCACCAACAGTGTAGGAGGGTTCCCTTTTCTCCACACCCCCTCCAGCATTAAACAACAACTCCTTTGCACTGTACTACTTGGGAATTCTACCCAGTCTTAGGGGGAAGTTTATAACTTGCCTTCGTAATGGCTGGTTCCAGGAATAATGATATCAAAATAAAGTTTCTCAGGGAAGCAAAGACGTCTTGTAAGCCTCTGCTGGTTCCCACATGTATCCTCTGTGTCCAGCTACAGGTATAATTGCCATAATCATGAAAACAAGCTCTGGGACTGGGGCCCAGGACACTAAAGAAGTAGGATGGGACCAGTGAAAACCTCGGAGCCCTTCAGGAGATCCCTTAAACATTTGCTTTTTGCTTGCCTTTCCAGGAAATTTGATTTTGGGGGGAAAGCTCTGAATATACTTGCTACAGGTTGATACTTACGGTCTTTTATGATTCATGTTGAGAAAAGATGATAGAGGAGGAGGAAGCTGATATGTGTAGATACAGTGTTGGAGGGTATCATTGGGATTAAAGATATTTAACTGTTTGATTATAATATACCCTGGCATGAAATCTTTCTCTTTTCCTTGGCTTTATTAATTCGTGGCACATGGTGACATGTAAGATGACTTCTCGCCAGAGCACGCAGGCTGGTGCGGGTGTTCTCTTGCCCGCCTTGTGCAGTGACGCATTGGTAAATGTTTCACAGCCAGATCTCCCCGAGTGGAGGGGGAGCTCTGCTTCGCAGCATTCGTCAGTTTCCGTAGCGGCAATGCTGCCACCATAGATGATTTCAAACGTCCAGTGTGATGTCGCCAAATGTGTGTTTGGGAAAAGCTGTACACAGTGGTCTCACGAACCAGCAGGAATTAGCTTGAACACATCACTGCAAACCATTAATAGATTTCTACTGTTATGTGGAAGGTTATAGGATGTGTCTTCATTGCTGATAGAAATATACTGAGTTTTTGCTTAAGTATGGAAGAAAACAAATTTGAAAATGTGCACTTGAATCACTTGAATTTCTGTGAAAGGCTTATAATTCTTTTTTTTTAAAGATTACTTATTTGCTCCTTTAGATGTGAGAAAAGGAAAGTGAATAAAACTACATATTTAATGTGGCTGATTTATCTCTAATTATAAACTGACATATTTAGGAGAGGTTCCGTTTTAATGGAGGACTCTTAGTTTAAGGGGAGAATTGCAAAATACTGTATGGTAGTTACAATATTTGTGAGGCATGAGCGATTTGGTTTTGTTATCCTGCTTTGTACAGAACCATCAATCTCTCCTTGGGTTCATGTACACTTGACATTGAAAATGATGTCCTTGTTTATTGAGAATATAGATCTGATTGTTTTTAATCTGTTTTTTTTTTTTTTCCTAATTCAGCCTCAGAACAAGGGATTTAAACACCTAGCAGAATTTTAGGTTGGCCTGAGAAGGAATGTCCTTTCTTGGACCTTTCGGGGGAGAATTGGGAAGAGAAATTTTTCGTCACGTAAATGCAGACACAAGATGGTGCTAAAGGAGTGTCTTTAAGCATGGTTCTCTTGTTTTAAAAGAGTATTTAGAAATGAGTAGTTTTAAGATGTGATCTACGTGTCACTGTGTGTGTGTGTTTTTTAAGGATCTTTAAAGAGGAGATTGGTACTGGGTCAATATAAAAATTGCTGGAAAAGAATTCATAAAGTCTGTGACATGAGCAGATGCATGTGAGGAGGGCTAAAGGCTCTGCTTCTGTCCCCCGACTTCCCTTCCCTGCAGAGAAGCACATTCATCTTTCCTGCTATTGCTTGCAGTTGACTAAGAGCTCAGGTTGGTTTCTGCTCCAGGAAGGAAGCGTGTCAGAATCTCCTGGAAGGACCTTGATGTGCAAGGTTTCTCTCTGCCTTGGGGAGGACTTCTTAGTCTGACCACCCGTCCCGTCTTTACTTGTTCATATCTCTGCCCCTTTTGCCCACTGCTGCCCATATGTCTGTTTATGTAGATGCCTGCACTTGAGGTGCTTTGGGAATCTGTGGTTTTCATTTCTGTCTCTCTTTGTCATCTGGTCCCTGTACGCACTTACATATGCGCTGCTCAGAGGATCAAACGTCCTGGCTGCTTTCTGATTGCCAACCCAAAGCCTTTCCCTGGGACTGTTCTACTCCCGTGTTTACCCTGTGCTTCGCTTTCAGTTTTGTCTCAGGGCTTAGGACCCCAATTTGTTGCCCTAAATTACAACCCATTTCTGAAGTCCAAATGATGGAGAATAAGGTAAACCCAAGATCTAGTTACTAACCCCACTTTACATGTCAAATTATTTTGAGATAATTTGAGACTTAGAAAAGAAGTTGCAGGGCTTCCCTGGTGGCGCAGTGGTTGAGAGTCCGCCTGCCGATGCAGGGGACACGGGTTCGTGCCCCGGTCCGGGAAGATCCCACGTGCCGCGGAGCGGCTGGGCCCGTGAGCCATGGCCTCTGAGCCTGCGCGTCCGGAGCCTGTGCTCCGCAGCGGGAGAGGCCACAGCAGTGAGAGGCCCGCGTACCTCAAAAAAAAAAAAAAAAATGCTGCATAGAGGGAACCATACAAGATGCAACCATCTGGGATTGGCTTTTTTCTCTCAGCATAATTCCCGGGAGACTCGTCCAAGTTGTTGTGGGTATTCATACTTTGTTCCTTTTTATTGCTGCCTACTCATCGTTGAAGGCTTCATGACCCCATCTCAGGGCCCCCGATTGGAATTAATCACTTGTTCTGTGCTCGCTTACCAACCTTGAATACTTCTCTGTGATTCAAAGCTATATAATAGCCAGGTTTTATATTTGCATAACTCTTCAGGGTTTTAAAGGTATTTCTGCATTTCACGTCATTTCCTATAAAAGCCTCTCTCGTGCCATCGTGCGCGTCTTGATACAGAAGAGCTGTGCCCTCTCCTGGCTTTGTGAATGTCAAGGGCAGCACCTCTCCTGGTAGGCCCCCAGTAACTGCTAATGGTGAGACTCTTTGAGACGTATTTTGTGTATGAAGCCATCTCCTGGTATGATTCAAGAAGCCTGAATAATCCTGTCATTCGGGTACAGCTGAAGGAGCAGATGTTCCTGGCTCTGTGTAGAAGAAAAATTGTAGAACAAGGAGATTTTTTTTAAAAAAGGAAGCTGATATCATAAATACACTGACTTAAAAGCCTCCTTTGGGGGATGACAGCTTAGGTGTTGTGATGTACAAGTATTACCATAGTGAAAGCAGAGTATTAAAAATACGATGCCCCAGGTTGTCTTTGAAGGGAATCAATTGAACACCGGTTTAGAGCAGAAGAGATTAGTAAGCGTGGCCGTGTGCCTTTTTAGCATACATCTGGAAAGATGATATGTTGCCTACGAACGCACTGGAAGTGTCAACATAAAAATATACTTAAACATCATGTATGCATACGTAACCCCCCACACACATACATTTAGGGCTGAGGTCCTCACAGGGCAGGAGTCAGCTATGCCTGGTGATTTACAACATGCATTCGAGAACCATCTGTCCGTTGCTCCATCCAGAGGACCAGGGCATACTGTGCAGGCCTGACATCAGGTTGGGGTCCCGGGAGGGCTCAGAGAGGCAAGATGGTTAACAGAAGTCAGCAGAGCCAAAGGGCAAGTGCTAGCCAGCTGTTTCCTCAAAGTGGCGAGAGCAAAACTGGAGAAAATGAATTGGCATCATGATCATAAAGGAGAGTCAACTCTAGAAAGGTCGGGAAGGAAGTGTGTTCAGAAACACAGTAGGAGTCAGGAAGAAAGCGAGAAGATTCAAGGAACTGACTCTTCAGGGAGCCGTTGTGTCTGGGGTGCGTCGTGATTTCATTTCCAACTGTTGGATGCAAACGCACAGCAGGGCCATGTTCTGCCCTTCACTCTCTCTCTTCACCTGGCTAAGGAGGTCGGAAAGGCCAGCCCTGAAAGCCACCGTCATTGTGGATTGAGTTCTCCAGGAGGAGGCTAGTCAGGGGAGAGGCACATCCTCGGGGTCTCTGGGGTGGAAGGTGCTGACTCCGAAAGTCAGGACCTTGGATGGTGGGATGAGGGATGAGAATCAGGGTAGACTTAACAGAGAGCTGGAGAAAACCTGTAAACGGACAAGAGATACAGCTGAGAACCTACTTCAGTGGGGAAATATACGAAGAAGAGGGGATATTTGAGCTTAATTTTGAAAGATAAGTAGAGATCAAGTGGAAAGGGCATTCTAGACAAAGAAGGAACTTCCGAAAAGACGGTATGGAAAAGGCAGGTTATGTTCAGGGAATTATAATAGTTCCTTGGTGCTGTAATGTGGAATCTGTTTCCTCACCTAAATTTTGAGAGTCTGGAGATCAAGGATTGCACCTCACACCTTTTTTGCTTTATCATAAAATCTGGGCTATCTCAGTAGACTCATAACGTCGGGGACGGGCTCCAAAGGCAGTGTGCAAGGGAAAAATTAGAGGTTAAAGTTGCTCTTGAAAAACTCTCTGAAGATGTCCATAAAATGCTGTGAATTCAGCACAAACATGTTTTCCTCCAGCCTTGGAAGACGTCAGTATTTCTGCAGCTGAACACGGAGTGAAGTGGTGGGTTTGAACTGCTGCTCGTCAGGAGAGTAAAGAGGTAAGCGACAGAGCAGAAGAAGATATTTGCAACATGTATACCCTAAAAACGGCCTGTGTTCAGAATATATAAAGAATCCCTGCAAATAAAGAAGAAAAACGCAGACCGTTTTTGTTGACATGACCTAAAAACATCAACAAGCACTTTGCAAGAGGAGCTCCATTGGTTAATACACATGAAAAGGTGCCCAACCTCAATTGGTCATCAGGGGAATACAAGTCAAAACCAAAATGATATACCAGTACCTCCATCCAGTGGTCACAGTTTAAAAGAAAGTAATAATACAACAGACCCCCAAACCACCAAATACGTAGGCATAAATACAGCAAATAAAAGATGTACAAGACTTTCTGATGAAAACCATAAGACATTGCTGAGAAGTACTAGAGAAGACCTAAATAAATGGAAAGATAACATCATGTTTCTGTTATGACATCCACATTAAGAGGTCGGTTCCCCAAAATTGCTTCATAGAGTCGGTGAAATCTCAAAGTCCTTGAGAACTTTTTAGAAATTGACAGACATTATAAAATTTATAGCAGAAAATCTAGACCAGCAAAGAACAACTTTAGAAAACTAGACCACCAGATTCTAAAAATTATGATGCTACACTGATTAAGAGTATAGAATTGGTATTAGGATAAACAAATAGATAATAGAAAAGAACACAGAGGTCATAAATACAGCCAACCCCCAAAGCTGCTTGATTTTTTATGAAGACGCCAATGGCACAATAATATGAAAAAGAGGGTCTTCTCAATAAATGATGCTGAAACAACTGAATACCCATGAGGGGGGAAAAATAAACTTTGACCTGTACCTCTCACCATAAACAAAAGTTCCTTCTAGATGAATCCTAGGCTTAAACGAAAAAGCTAAAACTATAAAACCTCTAGAAGAAAGGATAGAAAAATATCTTTATTACCTTGAGGTAATATTTCTTAGAAAGGGCACAAAAAGCACTAACATGAAAGAAAAAAGTGATAAATTCATGTCACCAAATATAAAAACTTGACGACCATTAAGCAAAACCAACCACAAACTGCAAAATATATTTACAGTGTGTCCATCTGAACAAGAAATTCCCCGGTATATAAATAATGCTTTCAATTAATGATAAGAATTCAAACAACCTGGTTTTTCTAAATGGGCAAGAGACTTGAATAGGCATTTTACAAAATTACCTAAATGGACAGTAAACGTATGAAAAGTTGTTCGGCGTCATTGCTCTCAGATAACAGTGCATTAAAGTCACAGTTTATAAGAAAAAGGCTCACAGACGTAGAAGACAAACTAGGGTTACCAGAGAGGATGGTGGGAGGGGCGGGGGAGATAAATTAGGAGCTGGGGTTTATCATGTACGCACTGCTATATATAAAATAGGTAAACAAGGACCTACTGTACAGCACAGGGAACTATACTCAATGTCTTGTAATAATCTATAATGGAAAAGAATCTGAAAAAGAATATATATGTATATAAAACTATATATAACTGAATCACTGTGCCGTACACCTGCAACTAACACAACATTGTAACCTGTACCTCAATAATAATAATAAAAAAACACAGCTTATACCACCTAGCGATTCTGCACCCAAATCCAGTGTGTTTTTTTTTTTTTTTTTTTTTTTTTTT
>NW_020838031.1:4913602-4959030 GCF_003676395.1 Aethalodelphis obliquidens
TTTTTTTTTTACACACCACCAAGCAATGAACTCAATTCTGACACTGTCTACCTGGAGAAAGCATCATACCCAACAGGTTAAGGGCTCAGTCCTACCAAACTGTCCCCCAACCCCCCTACTTGAAGACACCAATCACAAGTCCAGGTTGTCACCCATGCTTCTGACTGACTGGCTATAGATTGGAAGTTTCAGTGACCCCCTCTTAGGTTTAATTTGCTAGAGTGGTTCACAGAACCTGGAAAAATATGAGTATTTTGCCAACTAGATCACCAGTTCACATCCACACACACCCACTCAATAATTTAAATTATTAAAATTTAATTTAATTTTTATTTTATATTGGAGTATAATCCATTTACAGTGTGGTGTTTCAGGTGTACAGCAAAGTGATGCGGTTATACATACATATATATTTTTCAGATTCTTTTCCCTTATAGGTTATTACAGAATATTGAGTATAGGTCCCTGTGCTCTACAGTAGGTCCTTGTTGGTTATCTGTTTTACATATAGTAGTGCGTATGTGTTAATCCCAACCTTCTAATTTACCTCTCCCCCCCACCTTTCCCTTTTGGTAACAATAAGTTTGTTTTCAAAGTCTGTGAGTCTGTTTTATAAATAAGTTCATTAGTATCATTTCTTTTTGGATTCCACATGTAAGTGATATCATATGATATTTGTCTTTCTCTGTCTGACTTACTTCACATAGTATGATCATCTGTAGGTCTACCCATCTTGCTGCAAATGGCATTATTTCCTTCTTTTTATGGCTGAGTAATATTCCATTGTATATTACCTACCACGTCTTCTTTATCCATTTGTCTGTCGATGGACATTTAGTTTGCTTCCGTGTCTTGGCTATTGTGTTAAAGGACACATTTAAATTATCTTTTTCTAAGTATCTTACCATGTATTTAAAATTTAATTTAAATTTTAAAAGATTCTCAATACCAAGTGTTGGCAAGCCTGTGGAGCAAGTGAAACTCACATACTGCTGGTGGGAGTGTCAGTTGATAACAGTCACTTCGTAAAAAATGTGGGACAGTATCACAAACGTTGAAGATGCCAAATGACCCAGCACTTCCATTCTGAAGCTTAATCCACTAGAGATGCAGGCGCAAGTGGACCAAAAAACCTATGTAAAAGGCAGTACTCATGACAGCTGAAACATGGAAGCCACCCAAATGTTTAGCAACAATCTAATGGGTAAATAAATTGTGGTCTATTCATACAGTGGAATACCACACGTGAAAATGAAGAAACATGGTTAAATGAAACATGAAAAAAAAATCTCACGGACAAAAGCATGCTGTACCGTTTTATGTTTATATAGTTCAAAAAGAGGCAAAACGAATCTCTAGGCTTAGAAACTGTGGGAAATAGTTAACTGAATATTTTCATGTCCTTTTTTTTTCACAGCTTCGCTCTTGTTTAATTTTATTTATTTTTCCATACAGCAGGTTCTTATTAGTTATCCATTTTATACATATTAGTGTAGACATGTCAATCCCAATCTCCCAATTCATCCCACCACCACCACCGCCATCCCCGCCGCTTTCCTCCCTTGGTGTCCATACGTCTGTTCTCTACTTCTGTGTCTCTGTTTCTGCCCTGCAAACCGGTTCATGCATGTCTTATTTGCACATCTATCTTTCTGGTTTTCCACTGTGGGAGGAGAGTCAGAAAGGCTGTTTGCTGCTCCCACCACCTATCTGGCTTCAAGCACGTGAACCATCCTCCCCCGCCCTGTCTCAGCAGCAGCTATTCCCTTGCTTGACATCCTCATGGAGTATTTATGGACACCGTGTGAATGCATAAATTAAGCCAAGGTCAAAAGCAAACCAGATCTGGAACTAGGGTTGAAGACTATCAGCGTCATACATCCCATCGGTCTAAGCTCATGGTTGTGGAGAGAAGGGATCCAGCCCGACATCCGTCAGCGTCCGTGTTGGCGGGCACATCATTTCCCAACTGGAATCTGTAACAGATTCAACCATGCCGTCTTCCCTCTGATTGGAGAGAGGAGTCTGGAGGGGAAGAGCTTTTAATAGACCCCAGACTAGAAAGCATTTGGCAGGTGGCCGTGTTGCCGAGAGCCAGGCACTTATTAGTCAGCCTAATTTAGAACAGATCGCTCGTCTCTTTTTATAAAGAACTGTTTTTTGGGTTTTTCGTTTTTTGTTTTTTTTACATCTTTATTGGAGTATAATTGCTTTATAATGGTGTGTTAGTTTCTGCTTTATAACAAAGTGAATCAGTTATACATATACATATGTTCCCATATCCCCTCCCTCTTGCGTCTCCTTCCCTCCCACCCTCCCTATCCCACCCCTCCAGGCGGTCACAAAGCACTGAGCCGATATCCCTGTGCCATGCGGCTGCTTCCCACTAGCTATCTACCTTACGTTTTGTAGTGTATATATGTCCATGCCTCTCTCTCGCTTTGTCACAGCTTACCCTTCCCCCTCCCCGTATCCTCAAGTCCATTCTCTAATAGGTCTGTGTCTTTAGTCCTGTCTTACCCCTAGGTTCTTCATGACATTTTTTTTCTTAGATTCCATATATATGTGTTAGCATACGGTATCTGTCTTTCTCTTTCTGACTTACTTCACTCTGTATGACAGACTCTAGGTCTATCCACCTCATTACAAACAGCTCAATTTCGTTTCTTTTTATTGCTGAGTAATATTCCATTGTATATATGTGCCGCATCTTCTTTATCCATTCATCCGATGATGGACGCTTAGGTTGTTTCCATCTCTGGGCTATTGTAACTAGAGCTGCAATGTTGATGCTTAGCAAATACTAAGTAATAATAATAAGGCTGTCTTGTGCAAACAACTTTTTTGTTTATTCTAGATTATGGATCAGCTGGGGGGAGTGGGGTGGAGGAGAGGCTGCCCCCCTAGTTCTTTTTCCCTAGAAGCAGCTGAGATGGGGAACATCACAAACATTGCCAGGACACAGAGGTCCGAAGGAAAATAGTAGGAAGGGGTTTTGGAGCGCGTGGAGCGTGAACTTACTTCATCTAACAAGGTGGGGGTCAGAGAGCACTGCTGTCCTGCTGCCTTCCTGTCTCTGTCTGTCTGTCTCTCTTTCCCTCTCTCTCTGGGGGTGTGCGTCTTGTTACTTTTTGCCTATCACAAAATTAATTCATGCCCACTAGAGAACATTAAAGACAAACAAAAAGAAAGAAGGCACCTACCACGTTATTGCTCAGAGAGCACCACTGTTTGTTTATCCAGTATTTCTTTCTGCTTGCATATGCTTTTTAAGAAAAATTTGCCGTTGTGCAATCCTGTCTTTTAATTGCGTTCATTACTGAAAAATATGTTTTGAATATCTCACGTTGTAGCATAACCCACTTCAACACCATTTGTAATTGCTGTCTAATAAATTGCTAATTTAAACAATCTCCTTTTGTTATATATTTAGGTTATTTAAACTGTTTCATTGCACTTAGCAGTGCTGTGATGAGTATACATTGGTATACGTCCATAGTTATTTTCCTAAGACACTTTCTGGAAGTGGATTTGTTAACTTAAGAATATGCAGATTTAAAAAATTTTTGGCCTTATGGCCAAGTTGGCATCTGAGGTTGTAATTCCTAACAGCAGTGTGTGAGCACACCAGTTTCCTTGCCCTCTTGACAACATTGTAAATTAACGTTTCATCTGATCTTTGCAATTTGATTTGATAGAGGAAATATTGTATGTTGTGATGTAAATATTTATCTTTTTATGACACTTTTTCACATTTTGACCATAGTTTTCATTTAAGAATTAAGTTTCTCAATCTTTTGCCCATTTTATCATGGTGTTAATTTTTTTATTATTATTGATAGGTTGGAGCTTTTTACATATTAAGAATCTCATCCTATGCTACAAATTTTTTTCTTTACTTTGCATTTGTCTTTGAATTTTATTCATGGTGGTTCATGATTTCAATCTGTTTTGACATACTTAGAAACGGTAATCCCATTCTAATATTATATGACTAGTCACACATATTTCTTTTAGAACTTTTATGTTTTAATTTTCACACTAAATTTCTAGTGATAGCCAACAGCTATTAAGTGCTAACTTTGTGCTGGGCACTGTTGGGAGTGCTTTACATGTACGTAATCATTTAACCCTCCTTACTATCTATGAGGTAGTCTGTTATTATTGTGCCCATTTTATAGATGAGTAAACTGTGGCAGAGAATGATTAAGTAACTTGTCTAGGGTCCAAAGCTAGTAAGTAACGAAGCTGGAATTTTAATGTAGTAAGTCTGCGCATGATATTCTCTCTTTCAGTTTTTTCCTGGGAGTGCCTTTTCAAAGAATTATAGCAACTTCCTTTTGTATTTACTGAAAACTCACCCCAAAATAGCTGGAATAATTTGGAATAAGGACATATTTTTTTGAAAGCATAAAAATCTCCAAATCCACTCTACAACAAGAAAAACAATGTAAATTTTTGAGACCCAGAGAAGTGAAATGTCACTTGGATTCCTGAGGCAGCTTTCCTTTGACTCGTTTGAAGAGGCATCTGGAGACCTAAGGGAAGATCTTCCACGCTCTGGAGGACCAGCTGTACTGAGGAAGCGTCCTCCACCAAAGGATCCCCAGCTCTTCAGAATGCAGATTCCCTGTTGCACGTGAAACACAGAGAAATTTGACACGGGATTAGTGTTGGAACTACCACTAAGACCTCTTGGAAGACTCATAATTTTCCATTTTCTACACCAGGGTCTCAAACCTGGCCCAGCTGATCAAGAGTTGAATGTAGGAGGGCTTCCCTGGTGGCGCAGTGGTTGAGAGGCCGCCTGCCGATGCAGGGGACACGGGTCCGTGCCCCGGTCCGGGAGGATCCCACATGCCGCGGAGCGGCTGGGTCCGTGAGCCATGGCCGCTGAGCCTGCGCGTCCGGAGCCTGTGCTCCGCAACGGGAGAGGCCACAGCAGTGAGAGGCCCGCGTACCGCAAAAAAAAAAAAAAAAAGAGTTGAATGTAGGAGAAAAGAAAGCAGGCATTGGACAGGGATGTCAGGCATGTAGCAGTCGATCGGGGTTCCAAGTTAGGAATAAGATAGTGGCTGTAACCTTCTCTTCTGGTAAGCTGTTCCTTCAGCGGCTTAATCCAGTGGCTGAATTATCCTTTCTCTGAAATGTCATTGACTTTCTGGATCCAGAACACATTCAGTGCAATCCACAGGCGGGACCCCTGCTTTGAACAAGGCAGCATCCTCAGTGAGCCGTGGGAGACGGATCTCCTGTCTCGTGGAGGAGGTGGATGGGTATGTGCCCAGGTGGGTCCAGTGTGGAGAGACCGGGATGAATATGAAAAATGAGGGGAGCCAGTATAGCCCATGATACATGGAGTATGTTTGAGAGAAGAGAATGAGAAAGGCGGGATAAGCTGGCTCTTTCAGATCACAGAGAGCTCTGAATGCCACACCAGAGGATAATTTATTCTTTAAGATATTTATTATTCTTAATAAATTAAGATATTTATTCTTAATTTATTCTTTCATTTGAAAACTATTTACTGAGCATCTACTGGATGACAGATACCATTCTAGGCACCAAGGAAATAGCAGTGAAAAAAAAAAGACCAAATTTCTACTCTTACAAAAAGTATTTTCTAGTGGGGAAGACAGGCAAAATTTTTTTAAATTATAAATATATCAGGTAACACAAAGTACGATGAAGGAAAATAAAATAGGATAAAGAGAGAGAGCTGTGGTCCTCAGCCTCAACCCTGCCTGCACACTGGAATCTTCCAGAGAGGTTTGGAAAACAGTGATGCCCAGATCCCTGCCTGAGGACAAGGGGATTAAAACCTCCGGGGTGGACCCTGGAGGTGACATTTTCTAATGTGCAGCCGGGGTGAGAAGCACCAAGTCAGAGAATGAGGACAGTGCCCTTTAGAAGGGCTGGTCAGAGAGGGCCTCTCTGTTTGAGCAGAGACTAGGGTGGAGGAACAGGCCACGCGGATATCCAGGAAAGCTGTGTTGCCAGCATCCGGCCTGACATCCGGCACTTAGGAGTCATGGAAGAGTGAATGAACGAATGGACAGACTGCATCAGTATATGGGATGGTGTCAGCGAAGCTTGTTTGGAGAGGATTAAATTAACTGGGCACCTTAGGTTGGGGGTTGCCCAGCCCACCCCAAGATTTCCTAGGAGGACTCACCGTATGGTCGTACGCAGGACTGAGGTTTCTTACAGCAAAAGGATACAAAGCAAAATCAGCAAAGGGGAAAAACACATGGTGTGAGATCTAGGGGAACTGGCTGCAAGTTTCTGAGAGGCTTCCCTCCGTGGAGTCACACAGGACACGCTTAAGACCTGGAGGGACAAGTTGTGACAACACGTGTGAAATGCCATCCACCAGGGAATCTCGTGCAACACAGTGCCCGGGGTCTTTCTTGGGGGCTGGTCCTGTAGGCACCCTCGCCTGACACATACCAAGATTCCAGACTCCCAGAAGGAAAGCAGGTGTTCATAGAAACCACTTGTTTGCGATCTCTCTGAAACCCGAGTCCCCAGACGCCGGCCTTTCTCAGGACAGCAGTCTCAGGCCTGCTGTGTTAATTAACCCTTTTTCTGCACGGTGCCATGTACCAAGGGTCAGATGGGCTCTCTGTGTCTTATAACAACCCTATGTAATTCCCAGAGGGACCATTTTTCAAAGTTTCACAAGACTAAAATCCGTTACCGCATGGCTACGTACAGTTCCAAATTTTTCCCTCCTTGAGATATTAGGACAGTTTTAGAGAAATGTGATATGTCACCTCTGATATCTATTCCAGTTCAGGGTCTAATTCAGGTTCTTGTGTAAGACATAGGAGCCTCAAATGGACAGCAAACCATAGTTCTTCTTCTTGCGGAAACAGTGCTGTATGGTCCCCAAAGATAGGTACGTTACCCTTAAAAAAAAACCAGCCCTCCAGGTAAAGGCATTCTGTAATATTCTGTAGAAATATCATATAGGACATGTGAGTATAGGACATACAGCTTTTATATCACCCTTTTATATTCATTCATCCTTTTTTCAATGAATAAAAGAATAAATGAATAAAAAGATAAATAAAAATTTTAAAAAAAGAAAAATGAGATACTGCCCTCAGAAATACTTGTAAGTGAGAACGAAATGAGTCCACTCCACTGAACTGCTTTTCCCATCCTTTCTAGAATGTAGGCTTTAGTAAATCATACAGAAGTTCAGAAACGACAGGTGAGCCCTCAGTAAGATGTTCATAGTAGAAATTCAGCCGTGGAAACAATCTGATGTGTTGGCATACTCGTTCCTCCTTTATCTCTGCTTTGGGTTCAGGGAGCATTACTGAGCCATCTTGCTTTATCTAAAAAATAAGATTAATAAGATTGACCTGGCCTGTCTCACATCCTTTTCCCCGTCCGTTTTGCCCAAAGGCAATTTGATTTCCGCCTGGAGTTGTTGCCCAGGGATCCCTGTTCTCCTGGGTCGACAGAACGTTTCACTGCAGGGTAATAAGCTCCTTAGAATCCTTGACGGGTGGGCCTGAAACTTCAAAGAGGGAAGGATGACAAGGGATGCGGCAGCTATTAATGGGACTAGATGGAATTTATCACGGGGCATTTTGCACAGGGTGGCAGTTCAATTATGGAGCGGCCGTGCGGTTCACAGAAGCCATTTTTCAGGGCAGTCACTGAGGCTGGGCCTGGCAGAAGGACAGTCAGCGTCCTCTTGTTTGATATGCTGGTGGTGTCACTTCCCTGGCTTCTTCCTGGATAATGTACTGCCAAAAGAAGGCCTCTAATAAATGAAGAAGTAAAACTCGAGATAATAACAGAGCATTATAAGCTGTTGAGCGACGTCCTTTCTAAAGCCTTTCGGGTGTTCAGTGCGTCTCCTGCTGCATCTGGTGTAGGTGGAAACCCAGGTCCTGGGCCCGGCACTGCCCCTTTGCTGGTCCCACGTGATGAGCAGCTCACCTCACCTCTGTTTGTCCTTCGGTGGCCCCACGATGCCTTTCAGATCAATTCCAAACCAGTCCACGAGGGTCTTTACACCCGCCAGCTCTTCTTTGAAGAAACCCCTCTTTGTATCCAAGTTCCACGCAGTGAACCACTTGCTAAATCCTCTGGAATTCCCAGACCGTCGGCCATGGTGAGCCCTTGCCTGAAACACTGCTCTCTAGCTCCCCCCTCCATCCTGTCAGCCCCAGGATAACACCTACTCATCCTTCAGACGTGTGCTGGGTACCATTTCCTCCCATCCCCATCCTCCTGGGAGCCCCCGCGGCGGCCTCAGCCCCTTTCTATCCTAGCATTTGCTTCACTGTATCGTGGTGATCTTTGCCCCCATCAGACGTAAGCCAAGTCACTTCAAAGACCACATCTGGGGCTTCCCTGGTGGCGCAGTGGTTGAGAGTCCACCTGCTGATGCAGGGGATGCGGGTTCGTGCCCCGGTCCGGGAAGATCCCACGTGCCGCGGAGCGGCTGGGCCCGTGAGCCATGGCCGCTGAGCCTGCGCGTCCAGAGCCTGTGCTCCGCAACGGGAGAGGCTACAACAGTGAGAGGCCCGCGTACCACACACACACACACAAAAGACCACATCTGCCTTACTCACCACTCTGTCCCTCACAGCCTTCCACAGAGCCTGGTCACGGTCACCCCTCAGCAAATACGTAGTGAATAAAGGTAGCTGATCATAAGAATAAGCTCACGCTACTAGAAGGCAGCCTTAAGAAATGCTTGCACCTGTGACTCTGTTTCTGTTTTGTAGATAAGTTCATTTGTACCCTTTTTTTAGATTGCATATGTAAGCGATAGCGTATGATATTTGTCTTTTTCTCTCTGACTTACAGATGTAAAAAACGAACTTATGGTTACCAGTGGGTGGCAGGGAGGGATACATTGGGAGATTGGGATTGACATATACACACTACTATATATAAAGTAGATAAATAATAAGGACCTACTGTATAGCACAGGGAACTCTCCTCAATATTATGTAATAACCTATATGGGAAAAGAATCTGAAAAAGAATGGATATACATATATATGTATAACTGATTCACTTTGCTGTACACCTGAAACTGACACAACCTTGTAAGTGAACCACCCTCCAGTAAAAATTGAAAAGAAAAAAAAAAGTTGGACAAAGTGACTTTCAAGTCCTAAGCTTCTGTGAGCCTTTTTTTTTTCTTAAAGTCCAATCGGAACGCTCAATCTTTCTTTACAGCGTTGACGTTTTTAGTCGTTATGCATCATTAAAGACTTAGTGATGGTTTTCGAGCACGGTAATGTGCCTACCGATTGTTAGGAGATATTCCAAAAGCGGCCGTGATCCTGTGAATTCCAGGACATCCGTTTCATATGCTCTTTTCTTCCTCCCCTTGAGGAACACCCTGAGAGAGCTACGTTCTCATGATGGATATTTCAGAGGGAATGTGAGCTGCCTTGTGTCCCTGGCCAAAATCAGTGGAATCAGGAGCAGCCTTTTTGGGTGACTATACGTGGTTTTGAATTTTCCTATAAGAAGTCATTGCATTGTTCCTATAAGAAGCATTTACAGTGTAAATGAGTTAATACTCTGTATTTTGGTCATGCACATTTGATTATAACTGCCCAGAACAGTCCGATCTCCAGCAGACCAGATGGTACCTGGAAATCACATCCTTTCAGCAGGGTTAATGGTGAGCACGTGGTGTGGGTGGCATGTTATGCCTTTCTCCAGAGAGATGCCTAGTGCTGATTCTCTGCCAGGGAAGGGCTCCAGGGCCTCCAGCTTTCCCACACATCCTGAACCCGTGGGCTTTGGCCCTCCTGTGGCCTATGGAACTGGAAGTGAATCCACCCTCTGATACTATTGGGTTTTGGCCAAGAAGTTCATTCAGGTTTTCTCTGGGACAGCTTGCTCACCCAAACCCAATACTCAAAACCACAAAGTCTAGGGAACGAGATTTATTGTTTCAAGTTTCAGCTAATTGTCTGCATTTAAATTTCGCTCAAACCTAAGGGGTAATTATCTGTACTTCCTGAGGCAGAATATGTGTGAATGGAAACTCACTATAAATAAAGCAACCAATTTTCTTTGAGTTTCTTAAGGGCTAGCCTTATCTGATGACCCAGCTGGAGGGAAAGATGCTATTGGTCTTCAGACTGTGGGGTAGGAAGGACTGGTGACCGTGGCTTTCTCTGGGCTTCTCTTTATCTCCCGACAGTGCTGTACCACCATCTCATACATTTTTGTCAGGTCCATGAGTCGATACTTTGTCTACTCCTGTGCTGTCTAAGCATACTTAAAGACCTCTATGCGATCCCAAGATTATTTTTCTAGATGCGTGTTTACCTTCTTTTTCATTCTTCTCCCCTCCCATATCTACCTTGTTGGATAATCTTATCAGAATATATCCCATTGAAATCTGCCAGTGATTATCTAAAGGTTGACCAGGTGTGGAGAAGATTCCAGGAAGATGGTAGCAGTGACAGTGTAGTTTTTCTATCTGTCTGTATCCCTGACGCAGGAATGGATAAAGAAGATGTGGTACATATATACAATGGAATACTACTCAGCCATAAAAAAGAATGCCATGCCATTTGCAGCAACATGGATGGACCTAGAGATGATCATACTAAGTGAAGTAAGTCAGACAGAGAAAGACAAATACCACAGGGTATCACTTACATGTGGAATCTAAAAAAATGGTACAAATGGACTTATCTACAAAACAGAAACAGACTCACAGACTTTGAAAACAGACTTATGGCTACCAGAGGGGAAAGGTGGTAGGGAGGGATAAGCTAGGAGTTTGGGATTAACACATACACACAACTATATATGAAATAGATAACCAACAGGGACCTGCTGTAGAGAACAGGAAATTCTGCTCAATATTCTGTGATAACCTCTATGGGAAAAGAATCTGAAAAAGAATGGGTATATGTATATGTATAACTGAATCACTTTGCTGTACACCTGAAGCTAATACAACACTGTAAATCAACTATACTCCAATATAAAATAAAAATTAAACTTTTAAAATAAAATAAAATAACTAGATAGCAAAGACAAAAGCCCATGGGAATTTGTAACAAAACGAAATGAAAAGATATCCCAGGTCCCCAGAATACAGGTGGGTAGAGACCGACGCTCAACAAGCCACGGGTCCTGCCTGGTCCTGGCACCTGTGAGGGGAAGAAAGAAGCGATGGGCAGCTGCTGATGAATGCGAGAACAAGGGGACTGCAAATAGCCAACAGGCATTCTCTGGAAGGAGCAGGCCATTTTAAGAACCTCCCTAACACTGAATGGGGCTTTGCCTTTTCTGATACCAAGTCAGTGTAGGGGGCCCAGGGCCAGGAAGACTGAAGGGGCTGGAGCCAGAGCCCCTGTGGATACTGTAGACGACCCCCCTCAGCTCCCTCCTAAGACGAAACTCACAAGGAGGGGCTGCTGGGAGGGGTCAAGATTGAACACGATGGGGACAAACAGGAAGGAAGAAAAGAGAAATTCCAGAGCACAGCCGGGGAGGGGGACAGAGCCAGGACAACCCAGAGACGAGTTGCCATATATATAAACTACACACAAAAACGAAGCCCTGTAGAGCTAGAGAAGCTTTTCCAAATCCCATCTCATTCTAAAAGTTCAGGGAACAGGGCTTCCCTGGTGGCGCACTGGTTAAAGAATCTGCCTGTCAGTGCAGGGGACATGGGTTGGAGCCCTGGCCCGGGAAGATCCCACATGCTGTGGAGCAGCTAAGCCCGTGCGCCACAACTACTGAGCCTGCGCTCTAGAGTCTGCGAGCCACAACTACTGAAGCCCGCGAGCCACAACTACTGAAGCCCGTGCACCTAGAGCCCGTGCTCCACAACAAGAGAAGCCACCACAATGAGAAGCCTGCTCACCTCAACTAGAGAAAACCCATGCAGCAACGAAGACCCAACGCAGCCAAAAATAAAATAAATAAAAGTAAATAAATTTATTTTAAAAATAGTTCAGGGAACAAAAAACAATTTCACATCAAAATGAAAAACAGAAAAATAATCAAATCCCATACAGAGTTATTATAAGAAAAAAGAGACTAAGGAGCAGAATAAAAACCCTACACAATAAAAGCATGATGGAAAGACATGCTCACAAACAGAATAACAGTGTCACCTAGAATTTCAAAATAGTGGGAAATTCTATAAGATATGAAAGAAATAACATAAGTCAGAATTAGCCAAACTCAGAAAGGAGGTGACACACAACTCAGGAAAGAATTAGAAATAAAAGGAAAAGTCATTTCAGAGATTACCATCAATCTAGAAGGAACACAGGAACAAACAAACCTAACATGATGCCTTAAAAGACATAGAAGGTTAAAAAGGGAAAAATGTTACAATCAAAAAGAAATGAAGAGACGAAAAGAATTTGAAAATTGCAGATATGGAAGATGGACAAAAAAAGATCAAACTTATGGCTAACAGGAGTTCCTTAAGAGAAAAACCAAAGCGATGGAACAAAGTATTTCAGAACAAATACTGAAGATTATAATTGAAGAAAACTTTCCCAAAATAAAGAAAAATTGAAACTACATGTGAAAAAAGCATGATGTGTGTCTAAGAAGAATGATCCCAGAATGGCCAACACCAAGACTTTGTCTTGTATCAATAAAACAACTGGATTTTAGACACAAAGAAAATAAATCCCTTGGCACTTAGGAGAAAAAGAATACATAATGTAAGAGGGAAAGAAAAATTGCTTATCATCCGTTTTTCAACAGAAATCCCAGAAAAAAATGGAATAACGTATTTATCTACTCAAGTGAAAAAAAAGTGTGACCCAAGGGTTTTATATCACGTATAAAGGACAAAAACTCTTATCAGCATGAGAGAACTCAGGGCACATTGTTTCCATGAACACTTCTGTGGAATCTTCTAGAACACTGGCTTCAGACAACCAAATGACGAGCAAGACGTTGATGTAAAGACTGGTGTGGAGCATTAATCTGAGGTGAGCTCAGAGTGTTGGGGTGATTCTCTGACAGTGCAGGTAGAACCCAACTAAGAAAAGGGGGAAGGCTGGGAAGAACACATTCAAAACCTGAGTATTTTCAGCAATCACGTGGGAGGTCGTATCAGACCGTTATTCAGAGACTGTTGTGTGTGTACTATTAGATGAAGCAAGTGAGTGATTATGATAGGCTGTATTTTAATTCTGTCATCCCCTGTAGTCTTGGAAAGCCCACCTTCTGTGTGTGCAAGAAAGGACATCAGGTACAGCAGGGGATGGTAAGAGCCCTGAATCTTGCACTTGACTTGGAAGTCTCAGTAAGAACTCATGAGGTATTTCACAGATGTGTTGTCCAATATGTCTCCATATGGATACTTACTAGTTCACTGGCCAACCCACGAGCAGTGAGCATCTCTCACTCATTAATAGAAACCAGGGATTCTTGCAGGAATAGCTGATTCCAGGTCTGGGCAGGAAAGATACAGAATGAACCTGGATTCTCTTGGAATATCAGATAGTGAGGAAGCCGTCAGAAATCACGGTCATACTCTGCTGTCACTAAAAGCATAAAAACCATCAATGAGAATGAATATGGGTGGCAGTAAATGGACTTTATTTCATTTTCTGGACAATCAAGGTTTCACTGAGAAAGCATAAAACAAAGCATGGTCATGCAGGGGCACCTAAAGCACATTCAAGGAGAACAAATTAGATGTTTGACATTGTTCCCCCCACTGCCCCCAAATCAAAGTAGCCATCAAAACTAAAATTCTAAAAATCAGATCTTTGTCAGATTTCCTTACACTTCCTTTCATGTCAGCAAAATTTATTTAATACATGGGCACAGAATGCCCTCATAAGCATTTTTAGTGCTTGGTATTCTAAAGGTTTTAATCCAGCCTCCTTCAGCCTGTCCAAGAGCCCTGATCCGCCGCTTAGAGGGGCCCCTGCCTGCTGTAATGACAAAAGAAATCCAGCAGGGGGCAATATAAGCAAGTACAGGCAGAATTCGTTTCCTGGTTTTTGTTTCTTTGGTTTTGCTTTAAGGCAACTTTACTTCAGGGAGAAATATTACTTGGGGACAGATTGTCTACTGAAGGTTTCTGTCATGACTAGTTCCTTGTCCCCTTCTTTTAAAGAGTCTTGATAAATGTCCCTGTCTTTCTAAGTGAAAACTGCTGTTGGCTTGATTATTAGCTTACATGTTGAATCAGATAGCTGGCTGACCCCTAGGCTTTATCAATTATGAACACAAACACTCTCAAAACATCCAAGGCAACTGATCGGAATTTAAATTGGAGTCATTTCATTGGAAGCACGTTCCATCACCGATATTAACAGATTTTGAAAATTGTTAGTTTCTCATTCTTATGCAGAGTCAGTTCTTCATTGTAAGGTTTCAAAGGATTTCCTTTCTTTTTATTAGCAGTCCCCCCAAACCTCGTTCATGTCCTTCTGTCTACTTTAAGAGGTCAGATCTTCATATCCACATAGTTGATTGACTACATCCTAGATGCTAGCATAGAGTTCTATAAAATTTGGATTCTTTCATAGCCCAAGAAGACCTGAGCAGACCAGCTCATGTGATTCTCTGAATCGGGTTGTCCGATGAGTTCTCCCCTGCACCCCCTTTGCCTCTGCAGCACGGGGTCCTAACATGGGGCTCAGTCAGTGACCCGTGGGACCTTGGGCCTGCGTGCCGTTCTGCAGCCTGCTTTGTCCTGAGTACCAGGGGGTCAAGAGCACATCTTCCCACCGTGTGAGATCGTCATCCATCTCTTTAGAAGTAAGGCCTAAAATCATGTGTTTTCAGAAGTTCTCCAGGCAGTGAATCCGAGGCACAGCCGGATTTAGAGACCCCTGACCAGGTTCCATGTCTGGGCTGGAGGATGCCATGGACGTCTTGGTCGGCTGTTGACGTGTGTGTATGCGCATGTGCACAGCTTTTCAGGCAGCAGGAGCCGTGGTTTGCAACACATGCTCAAGAGAGCCTGCAGCCCACAAAGGGGCATGAGCCACTGCTGTAGCAGGAGTGCCTCGATCGTGGAGTCCCCGCGCCTGCAGCAGAGGATCAGTCACCATGGCGATGACAAAGTGCTTCCCTCTTCAATTGAATTCTACCAATTAAAGTTTCAGTGCCTCATGCAGGACCCTTGAGTGGACACAGGCTTCCGGTTAATAAAGGCTGCAGCCAAACAGGCACTCTCTTTTTCTTTTTTTTTGCGGTACGCGGGCCTCTCACTGTTGTGGCCTCTCCCGTTGCGGAGCACAGGCTCTGGACGCGCAGGCTCAGCAGCCATGGCTCACGGGCCCAGCCGCTCCGTGGCATGTGGGATCTTCCTGGACTGGGGCGTGAACCCGCGTCCCCTGCATCGGCAGGCGGACTCTCAACCACTGCGCCACCAGGGAAGCCCCCAAACAGGCACTCTTGATCGCAGAAAACCAGGAGGTGTGAAGAGGTTTGCCAGCCTCTGGCCTGGGGCACGCTCTCTGGGGGGCTTGCCTGACTCCAGAAGATGTTCCAAGAAAACATCGAGCGTTCGCATGTCTGCATTTCATACTCATTCAGCTGAGCAGCTCGTGTACTCTGAGGAGTCGACAGATTCTTGATTGTAATTAATCCGTGAATATCAATGAGGTGCCTAGCTTGGACAGAGTTTGGTAATGATTTTGACTGTGTTAATAACTGTCAGAAAGATGATGGTAATGAATAGGAGTCCAGTGTCTGAGTGGCTAAGGTGGTCTAGAATCCCAGCTTCATCCAAATTACTTTACCTGGGCACACGGGATCTGTAAGTCTCGGTTCTAAATTGCAGCAAATGCTGCTGGACGGCGCTGGCTTGCAGTGAATGTCACTTCTCTTCTCCTCCAGACAGCTGAGCTGTAGACCAAGGCCTCTTCTCATGGGGCAGGAAATGCCAGGGTTAGAACGGACTGGGACAGTGGAAAGGGCACAGTTACCTAAGCCACCACCCATCCTGATGAGCCTAGCCTGAGAGAGAAAACATAAAACAAACCTGTTAGAAAGATAGATGTAAACAACAAGAGGTACCACCTCACGCCATTCATGGAAGGCAGCTGTGCTCACCACTGTACCACCAATGCTGATTCACACCAGTCAGAATGGCCGTTATTAAAAAGTCTACAATAATAAGTGCTGGAGACGGTGTGGAGAAAAGGGAACCCTGCTACACTGCTGGTGGGAATGTAAATTGATACAGCCACTATGGAGAACAGTATGGAGATTCCTCAAAAAACTAAAAATAGAGCTACCATATGATCCAGCAATCCCACTCCTGGGCATATACCCAGAAAAAACCTGTAATTCGAAAAGATACAGGCGCCCCTGTGTTCATAGCAGCACTATTTATAATAGCCAAGACGTGGAAACAACCTAAATGTGTATTGATAGCTGAATGGGTAAAGAAGATATGGTATATATACAATGGAATATTACTCAGCCATAAAAAGGAATGACATGGGACATCCCTGGTGGCGCAGTGGTTAATAATCCGCCTGCCAATGCAGGAGACACAGGTTTGATCCCACATGCCACAGAGCAGCTAAGCCCGTGCGCCACGACTACTGAGCCTGTGCTCTAGAGCCCGCAAGCCACAACTACTGAGCCTATGTGCCATGGTTACTGAAGCCTGTGCACCTAGAGCCCGTGCTCCACAACAAGGGAAACCACTGCAATGAGAAGCCTGTGCACCTCAACGAAGAGTAGCCCCCGCTGACTGAAACTAGAGAAAGCCCGCGCACAGCAACAAGGACTCAACGCAGCCAAAAATAAATAAATTTATTTAAAAAAAAAATGACATAATGCCATTTGCAGCTACAAGGATAAACCTAGAGATGTCATACTAAGTGAAGTAAGTCAGAAAGAGAAAGACAAATACCGTATGATATCACTTACATGTGGAATCTAAAATAGGACACAAATGAACTTATCTATGAAACAGAAACAGATTCACAGACATAGAGAACAGACTTGTGGTTGCCAAGGGGGAGGGGGATGGGGGAGGGAAAGATTGGGAATTTGGGATTAGTAGATGCAAACTATTGGGTCGGCCAAAAACTTCGTTCGCGTTTTTCCGTACCATCTTACGAAAAACCTGAACGAATCTTTTGGCCAGCCCAATATTTTATATATAGGATGGATAAACAAGGACTTACTGTGAAGCACAGGGAACTATACTCAGTACTCTGTGATAAACCGTAATGGAAAAGAATATGAAAACGAATATATATGTGTATAACTGAATCACTTTGCTGTACAGCAGAAATTAACACAACATTGTAAATCAACTGTACTTCAAAAAAATTTAAAGGAAAAGCTAGATGTAGAAATTCTAAACAAAAGACTGGCAAATCCAACCCAGCAGTATAATAAAAAGGGTAATGTAGCGTGAATGAGTAGGGCTGATCCAAAAATGCAGAAATCATTTGATAATTAGGAAAGCTATTCATGATGGTTATATTAATGTGTCAACAGTGACGATCCGTAGGATTCTCTTGTTAGATGCTTAAAATGCTTTCAATATAAGAGCTGATTCCCAATTTTCACTAAAACAGTTCTCATTAAACTAAGAATTAACAGATAACTTCTTCCATCCAATGAAAATGTGTGTGTCTCAGACCCAAGGCCCACACTGGGACCTTATGGGGAACGGTAGAGGAATTCCTGCTCCTACTGAAGAAAAAGCAGCCAAGCACGCCCACTAGGATCGTCCTTATTTACTGTTGTCCTGAAACCTCTGGCCAGTACAGAAATAAGAGCTATGCGCTGGAGAGGAAGCTGAAGGACTACCATTTGTGGGTGTTAAGGACTCTCTACCTGGAACCCAAGGGAATCAACTCAAATCTATTAGCATAATAGGTAGTGTAGTAATATAGCTGATGACATAAGAAATTTGAAAAAAAAAATCAGTGTTTTCCTACCTACTAAAAATAACCAGTACGAAATACATTAATTTTAAATCCTGTTCAAAGTAGACACAAATGTAAAGGTTTAAACTTAGCAAGAGGAGTGTAAGATCTATGACGATAAAAGAACAAGACATCTAAGAACCATAAAAGAAAACGTGAGTGAATAGAAAGTTCTCTCATCCTTGCACTGGCAAATTCCATGTTATAAAGATGGCCGTGCTTCCCTAAGTTAGTCTGATTTAAGTAGTGTTTAATTTATAGATTATGACTGGAATTTTTAGGTAGGAGCCTGAAAAATATCAAAATTCACTTGATAACAAAAACAGAAGATAATCAGGAAACTCTGGAGAGGGGAAAATACGAAGGGGATATTTGCCTTAACAGATGTTAAAATATCCTTTATAAAATACAGCAATTAAAATACTGTGGAACTGTCTGAACATATATATTTTAATAGAAAAGAATAGAAAGTAAAGGGTTTCATGAACATGTAAGAATTAAGTAAATGCTAACAATTACTGAAAAAAAATGGTGAGAAAAGGATGGATTATTCAGAGATGAACGAGAGCTCTATTTCATCCAAAAAATAAATAAATAAAAGAATGAGGGTGGAATAATTTTTAAATGTGAAAATGAGAACTTAAAATTACTATAAGAAAATAGTTTTATATTTGTGTATTCTTGCGGGAAGTAAGACTTTTCTAAGCGTGATATCAAATGTAGAAACAATAAAAATGATATTGGGGCTTCCCTGGTGGCGCAGTGGTTGAGAGTCCGCCTGCCGATGCAGGGGACACGGGTTCGTGCCTCGGTCCGGGAGGATCCCGCATGCCGCGGAGCGGCTGGGCCCGTGAGCCATGGCCGCTGAGCCTGCGCGTCCGGAGCCTGTGCTCCGCAATGGGAGAGGCCACAACAGTGAGAGGCCCGCGTATCAAAAAAAAAAAAAAAAAAAAAAGATATTGATAAATATATCTACCTAAAAGTTTAAACTTCTGTTTGGTGAAGAATACCATGGGGAAAATTAAAAGGTAAACAACAAATTGGAAAAATGACTTCTAACTTATACAATAAAAAGTTTCTGTCCTTAATATATGGAAAATATTATTTAAAATAAGGTAAAGAGCAACCCAAACGAACACATTAAAATATATTTTAAATTAACAATAAGTCAAAGAAATATAACAGAAACAGAGATTGCATGTTTTCATACTGAATTCGAAAAGATTAAAAAGAATAGTATTGCTCATTGTTGTTGAGAATGTGTGAAATTGTCAATTATATACTGTCTGTGCCATTACAGATTGGTACAACATCTCTGAAAGATAATTTTGCAGTATATATCTGATGTCTTTGAAAAGTGCACACTCCCTAACCCAGCAGTGCTACTGAGACTTGAACCCGGTTTCCGCATGTCTCAGTGTCTCTGAAAAACCTTCTTCCCTGCCAAGGAAAACAACCAATAAAAAGAACTGCTGGTACTTCCAGTACTGAAGAACCATCAGATCTACAGAGAGAAGAAAGTTTTAGAAATAAATAAAGCATTAAGATGACATTACCTTAGGAATTGTCCGATATGCTTTACAAACTAGGACCATCATTTCTCCCTAGGCGTCATCTCATCCCTTTGATGACCTGCTTTTCCATCTAAGCAGATTTTGGTCCAGTTCTAGAATTTTCCTTCTAGAATTGACTTTGTAGACCTCTGATTCATTCCTTCCTTCGTTCCTTTAGTCAGTCACATATCTGCCCTCACAGTCTGGTTGGTAAGGTTAACAGTAATCACCATACAGGGTCATGGCCAGAAATGGGCATGAGGGTGACAAGGGCGTACCTTGTTGTCTGGACTGATTTCTCTTAAAGTTCTAGACCAGGATGGGTCTCAGGAATTCCAAGATCCCTATTATCAACCAGGAGTTAGATTCAAGGATAAAGCCTTCTATTTCTGTATCAAGGGCCCAGCCTCATGCCATATGGGCTAAGGAGAATTGCCATGGAAACTCAGGAGCCTCATTAAGCAAACATGATTATCTTTTAGAGTTGAAATATATAGCACGCCCCTACATAACAACTTTGAAAATATGACCCCTGCCCCTCTGCCCGCTGCCTATGGTCCTGGAGTAGACAGACCAACACAAATACAGAAACCACGAAGGACCCAGGCCCGTACTTTGAAGGGAAGTCGGAGAGACCTGACAGCAGTCACTGATGATGGGAATTGCTGGGCACAAGACTGTTGCCAGCTCTGGCAGTCGGAGGGACAGCAGCTTTGAAGGCTGGTACCCCAACTCCAGAGGTGAAGCTCACAGCTCCATCCTGCCCAGAGCGAGCATGGGGGCTTCACGTGTAGTCTTTCCCTTTAGAGTTAGATTAAACGTGGGTCATCCAAACCGGGATGCAGGAGAGAGCAAAGGAGACACCATCAGTATTCACCAGGGCAATTGGGAAAAGAATAGATACGTGTATATGCATAACTGAATTACTTTGCTGTACACCTGAAATCAACACAACATTGTAAATCAACTGTACTCCAATATAAAATAAAAAAAATATTCACCAGGACAATAGCATAGACCAGGACTGTCCCAGGAGGACCAGGGCATATGATCATCTTATAATAATTCCCAAATCTTCTCCCTCGTCCCAGCCAACCAAGAACGTCAAGATGCTCTTAGCTCCTTGTTAACGAGAATTCCTCACCAGGTTTCTCTGCAGCTCTTCCCTGCTCAGTGATAAAACTTTAACCCAAGTTTATGTGGTATATACATCGAAGCTGAAATACATCTGTGACATATACAAACGGGCATTCTTTCTCTGTGTGTGGATGAGCATTTATCTCTGTCAAACTCCAGGTTTTTCCTCCATCTCTCGTGGCTTCCGTCTTCCTTGCTTCTCTCCATTTCTGTAGCCCCAGTGGTCCAGGCCCCAGACCTTGTGCTTGACATTCACCTCCCACTTCTACCATCTAGTCTACGATCGGCAAGAAGAATCACCAGCTTCTGTTCAATTATTTTTTAATTTTTTACATTTAAAAATTTTTTTTGCGGTATGCGGGCCTCTTACTGCTGTGGCCTCTCCCGTTGCGGAGCACAGGCTCCGGACGCGCAGGCTCAGCGGCCATGGCTCACGGGCCCAGCCGCTCCACGGCGTGTGGGATCTTCACGGACCGGGGCACGAACCTGTGTCCCCTGCATCAGCAGGCGGACTCTCAACCACTGCGCCACCAGGGAAGCCCTGCTGACTTTCTTAAACCTGGGAAAGAACTGACCTTGAAAGTAGCTCCCAGGAGGGGTTTGGACAAATGTATAATGACATGTATCCCCCATCACAGTATCATATAGAATAGTCTCACTGCCCTAAAAATCTTCTGAGGATTTGATTGTTTGTTTGTTTTTGCGGTACGCGGACCTCTCACTGTCGTGGCCTCTCCCGTTGCGGAGAACAGGCTCCGGACGCGCAGGCTCAGCGGCCACGGCTCACGGGCCCAGCCGCTCCGCGGCGTGTGGGATCTTCCCAGACCGGGGCACGAACCCGCGTGCCCTGCATCGGCAGGCGGACTCTTAACCGCTGCGCCACCAGGGAAGCCCGACAGGTAGCATTTTTATCGCGATTTTACAAATGGAGAAACAGGGATAGAGGTGTTAAGTAACTTGTCCAAGATCAAACTGATAGTAAATTTAGAGGCTGTCTTTCTCCAGAGGTGGAGCTCTTTGTGCTACGCTACCCTGTTTCCCATCATCTGGCAAATTCTGCCTCTTCCTGGGAACCTAGAGTGACTCTCACTGGCTCTCCCATCAAACCCAGACACGTTGGTTTGTACATAAACTCCTGGTCTGTGACCCCTGTGTATCCTTTCTGGACTTGCTGGGGTTTTTTTTTGGCCACACCCCGCAGCATGCGGGAATCTTAGTTCCCTGACCAGGGATGGAACCTGCACTCCCTGCAGTGGAAGCGTGGAGTCTTAACCACCGGACCGCCAGGAAAGTGCCTGGACCTGCCTTTGAGCCGAGGCTTTGATGTGCGCCCTCCTCTGTCCGCACCCACTTACTGCCTCCAAGTAATCGCAGGCTAACTAACACCTCCGCTCTCATCAGTACCTGCGCCCAGCATCCCCCCAGCCCCTGCCGCCCTGGACTTGTGTGTGCAGTGCCTGTGCTCTGTCTGTCCCGGTGCCGTCCTTGTCTAATTGTCGCTGCTGTCTGGGGCTCCCACCTGCCTCTTTACTTTATTTTCCCTGGGGGCAGGGTTTGTCATTTCTGGAAGGCAAGCTTTGAAACCCTCCTCAGTGGCAACCCAGGAGCCCTCAGAGCTCCTGGAGGCCAGCCTGGCCCGAGGTGTAGACTCAGTGAAATGCCACCTGCCACAGTGAGAGGAGCTTGGGAGCGCTGGCACCTGCCCTCCCTCCGTGAGTGCTCAAGGTGTTTTCTCCTACCCACCCCCTCTCACCCCTGCTGCCAGCTCACCGCACCCGCAAGAGGGGAGGGGTACCCAGGGATTTCAGGAATCCACGCCAGGAGGAGAAGAGCGTCAGAAGGGGAACCTGGGCGACACCCTCTTGAGTCTTGTCCTTTTTGGTGGAAGGCTGTCTATCCTGTGGGACAGGGCCGCCACCTCCTTGCGCCCCTCGCCTGGCACTCCTCTGCTCTCCCCCCTCAACCCCTTCCCCCAACTTCCGCCAAAGGCCAGCAAAGCTGAGATGGATCCAGGAAAAGGATGCCTGGAGTAAGCGGCTGAGGCCACCTCTGCCTGCCCTGGACCATCTCACGTGGGGTTCCTCTTCACTTGCCCTTTCCAGCTACTGAAGCCTTCATACCTTAAGGCCTTAGAAAAAGGGACCAGGGACGTGAGAGCAGGAAAGTCACAGGAATCATGACGGCTCTGTGCGGCTTGCTGGGAGGATAGCAGGAGATAAGGAGCCACAGCCCTATGTAACAAGCCAGGTCTGCTGGCCTGAGGTTCCCGTGGCATAATTCTCTTGGGAACCCGACGTGCGAAGGTGGCTTCCGCTGGCCGTGTTTCTCCTAATTAAGAGTGAGGTGTCCCGTGTGCTACTTCTCTTGGATTTCCATACAGTGCTGAGTGTGCTAACACTGGAAAGGTAGGAGGTAATCAGAACAGTGACCTAGGTTTCATGCTGCACGTCTGTAAACTTCGGGTCCCCATCACAACTGCTGTAGCTGCTTGCAGACAGCTTTGCCCCTTGGGGAGTATCTCTCTGCCTTGCAGTTTGCTTTTGATGCCTTTGCCCCAAAAGACTGTCTTATTTCTAAGGCCTCACGACATTTTGAACTTAAATCATTTTTTTTTCTGGCAGTATTCGATATTTCTACCACAGATTGCCGCATATACTAATATATTCCTTCTCGCCTACACACCAGCGGGTGTTGGGAATGCAGCACACCTCTTACCTGCTGATATTCGGGGGAAAGTGGAGAAGAACAGTGTGGTGGGTGGCACAGGAGTGATTGCAGGCAGGATGGAAAGTAGGACCAGGCAAGACAGGAGGAGGTGTCCTGCAGGACAGGGTCTGCTCTGCTGAGGCAGAGGGGGTGAGGGGGAGAGGGTTTGGGGCGGGGCAACAGGACGCTGACTGTGCCGGTGATGGAGGGATGGGCAAGGAAAGCAAATGGGCCGGTGAAAGGGATGCACTTGCCAAGAGGAAGGGTGGCCTGGAGCCTCTGTCCATTCCTTAGGAAACTCTCTCATCTTGACAGGTTTCCTAGAGGAGATTCTTTCTAGAGGGGAGGAGACCACGAACCAAACAGATTTCTCTGTGCCCCACCTAAGAGCTGGCCATGCTTTTAAATGCATTGACCAGACTTGGCAAGGCCCTTTCTCTCCCGAGCCACCTCTGAACTGAACTTGGATTGTCCTCCAGCTCTGCCAGGCCTTCCTCCTCAGAGGGTTCTCTTTTGCCCTCCAGTGTCCTCAGAATCATTTATCTTCTTCCCTTTGCTCAGTTCCCCGGGGGAAAGAGCTTATTCAGAGACTGTCAGCTTTCTTCTCTCTGTTTCAAAAGTCAAACTAATATTCCTCCTCAAAAAGAAAGAGGGGGAAAAAAAAATCTCTCCTTAATAATACCAAAAAAGGGCTCCCCTGGTGGCGCAGTGATTAAGAATCCGCCTGCCAGTGCAGGGGACACGGGTTTGAGCCCTGGTCTGGGAAGATCCCACGTGCCGTGGAGCAACTAAGCCCGTGCATCACAGGCACTACTGAGCCTGTGCTCTAGAGCCCGTGAGCCACAACTACTGAGCCTGCGAGCTGCAGCTACTGAGCCCGCAAACCACAGCTACTGAGCCCACGAGCTGCAACTACTGAGCCCACGAGCCACAACTACTGAGCCCACGAGCCGCAACTACTGAGCCCGCGAGCTGCAACTACTGAAGGGCACACACCTCAACAAAGAGTAGCCCCCCGCTCCCTGCAACTAGAGAAAGCCTGCACGCAACAATGAAGACCCAACGCAGCCAAAAGAAAAAAAAACGCCACACACAAAACAAAGTCTGATTAAAATGCAGGAGAAACGGTAGAGAAGGGATCTCACTGGTAGAAATTTTCCTCTCTCTTCCCCCTCCTCTGTTTCTCTTTACCCGTCCCTCCTCCCATCTTTCTCCCCCTCCCCTCCCCTCCTCTTGTCCCCCTCCCCCAGGCTGTGAGTGACAGCTGAGCCTCTCACTACCTCTGTCACCCCAGGCACAGTGATTAGAACCCTGGTTCATGCGGTTTACGCAGTCAGGCTTTAAATACAGATGCCCAGGCTTTTCCAGTTGTCGTTTTGCCTTCTCGTTCAGCAAAGTGCAGGGTTGCCTCACTCCTGCTGGCCCATCCCGGGCAGCAGAGATGAAGAAAGAATCCTCCCTTCGGAGTGGAACATCTGGTGGGGCAGTTCACCTTTGCCCTCTGTAGGAACATCGCAAGGTTATCGCTGGCGCTTTTCTCAAGCGCAGTTGTACTCAGCATGCCTGAGACACTGAGAAAGATATTTTGCTGACATTTCTCAAGAAGATGCTGTGATATTTTGAGGCCATCTTTATTTTATGAAAATCATGTCAGAAAAAGTGGCGATGTCTTTCTGAAAAAGGCTCCTAATTAAAAAAACAAAAACAACCACAATCCCATCGTATTATCTGTAAAGAGATGAGCATCTGAGCTGTTGACTGAACTCCACTGAGAGGAGGAGGTCCCCAAATACTGCGACTAGGACGGCCTCCTGGTGGGGGGTTGCTGGTTTCATTTTGTGGTCAGCTTGCCTCTAGCTTCGATTTTTTTTAAAAAAAACAAGAGGCTTTATTTTTTGGAGCAGTTTTAGGCTCACAGCAGAATTAAGAAGAAGTTACAGAAAGTTCCTAGACACCCCCTGCCCCCCATCATCCCTCAAAAAACCATCATAGCCCAAAGCCATGGCTTACCTTAGGTTCACTCTTGGCGTTGCACATTCCATGGGTTTTGACAAATGTGAAATGACGTGTGTCCATCACGATCGTGCCATGAGGAAGCCTCAGTTTTTTGTTTTTTTGTTTAAATTTTATTTATTTATTTAATTTTGGCTGAGTTGAGTCTTTTGTTGCTGCGCGCGGGCTTTCTCTAGTTGCGGCAAGCGGGGGCCACTCTCCGTTGCGGTGCGCGGGCTTCTCATTGCGGTGGCTTCTCTTGTTGCAGAGCACGGGCTCTAGGCGTGTGGGCTTCAGTAGTAGTGGCACGTGGGCACAGCAGTTGTGGCTCACGGGCTCTACAGTGCAGGCTCAGTCGTTGTGGCGCACGGGCTCAGCCGCTCCGCGGCATGTGGGATCCCCCCAGAGCAGGGCTCGAACCCGTGTCCCCTGCATTGGCTGGCGGACTCCCAACCACTGCGCCACCAGGAAAGCCCCGAAACCTCAGTTTTAATAAAAGAAGAAATAGGAAAGTCCATTTCCATGCCCACGTCTTGTCCTGGCAGGGAGAGCAGCCCTGTCCTGAGTGGGGCTGTGTGACTGACTGCCTGTCCCATGCGGGCGGGGGCTTCTCTCCAGGGATGAGTCAGGCAGGAGAGGCTAGGGGAGCCCTGGGAATCTGAAGGGGGGATTGGGTGGCCCTGGGGCCGCAGCTCCTGGGTTTCTGTATCCCTCCAAGACAGGAGGGGGCAGGGGAAGCCCCTCTGACCTTGATCAGACAGAGCATCATGTCAGTGGCACTCAGATCAGGGACCCTTGAACAATTTTGGATGAGGAAAGGCCTCCTGGCTCACGCCGAGGCATTTTATGGTCTTTTTATAGAGCTGAAAAATCCTCCTTGAGGTTCCCGTCTGAATTTGCGGTTCTTCAGTGTTGGTTTCAGGGGATTAAGAAATATCCCCGACGACGAGCAAAGACTTAAAACCTGCCTGGCTCCCCACTCCAATTCCATGGGGGCAGGATTGTAAAGGCTTTTTCACCTCCTCTTACTGGTGTTGGCTGCCCCTAGTGTGTGGGAGGATCACTTAGGGTCCCCGGTCGCTCAGGGGTCCACCCAGAGATGGAGAGATGGCGCCTGTCCCCCGGGGTCGAACCCACTGCAAGGGCCGCATCAGGACCACGTACCTTTGTGGGTGGAGGATCCTTCATCATTCTCTCCCTCCATCTCAGGCCCTGTGCAGATCACTCCCACTCTGCCAGCTGTTCGCTGCCACTGTGGCTAGAATGACAATGAAAATAATAACTAACATTTTACAACTTCCTGTCTGGAGTTCTTTGTGTGTCATTACATCTTACTATGTCCTTACTGCACTTCTCTGAGAAAAGTGTGATGGACATCACTGTTTTTCAAGTGAGAAACTGAGGTTCGGAGAGGCAAAGGAAAGGCCCATGGCCTCGCGGCTCACAAGGGCTGGAGCCCTGGTGGGAAGGCAGGCCGCCTCCAGGAAGCCCCGTGAGGATGCAAGTGAACAAGTAATACAAAGGGGCTTCGAGTCCACGTCCACGGCTGGCCAGGTTTCTCACTGACATGTTAATCGACACAGAACTATTTAGATCCACCTTGGCGTGCAGCTCCAGACTTCTCATCTCAGGAATAATACTCGTAATGGGGTCTTGCAAATACAGAACACTTTTAACTTTTCAGAGCGCTTTCACATCCATGATAAACTAATAGCCACTTCTGAAGCGGATCGGGCCGCCATCAGCAGCCCCGTTTCGTAGCAAGCAGAGGGAAAGATGACTGTTGAGAACGTCCCTTGTGCCAGCAAATCACAGCATCTAATCCCCCCACGTATGACTTGGTGAAGTGGATATCATGATCCCATTATACAGATGAGAAAGCTGGGGCCGTGGTGAGGCTAATTTGGCTAAGGCTCCCTGAAGGAGCTGACCTGCTGCCCAGCCCATGTTCTATCCCCCAGTCCAGAGGACAGCAAACTTTTTCTGGAAAGCGTCAGATAGTCAATATATTAGGCTTTGTGGGCCGCATGGTCCCCAGTGACAGCGACTCAGCTCTGCACTTGCAGCCCAGAGAAGCCATTGACAATACCTAAGCAAGAAGGTATGGCTGTGTCTGAAGAAACGGCACAAACGGCGAGCCAGACCCTGGTCCGCATAGCTGTTTGGAGTCTAGAACCTCTGATGTAGCTGAACTGCCCTCAGGCTGTCCTGAAGCCACGGCACCAGAACCCTGCACCTTAGGGCCAGAATATGACTTTCAGATGATCTGAAGATTTGCTGCGGCTTCATGTCATCGAGCCTCTCAGAGAACCGACGGTGGCCAAGATGCTCCCTCAGGGGTCCCTCCAGGTCACCCCACACAGCCCAGCCAGGCTGCAGTCACCTCTCCAGGGACATCCAGAGACCTGCATCCTCGCTTCCCGTGATGAATGAGGCGGAGGTGCCGGGCTGTGGCTCAGCCCATCCTGGAAGTGTTCGTGCCATTCCGGTCACAGGCATTCTAAGTGGACAGGACAGGACAGCTGGCCGGAGGGTCACCGTTACTTACCGCAGTGGCTGTTAATGGCTCTTGGCCTGTGGAGCACAGCATCTGTGATTCTGCTGCTGACTGCCTAACAGGAAATGCAGGGGGCGGGTTCAGGGCTGTGATTTACCATTCCCGGTGCGGTGCGTGGTAAGGGTGGGACGGCTGCAGGGGGAGCCTCTGGGGTATCAGGAGCTTGACCCGCCCCCTAAGGACGCCCTCCAACCAGATGACTCGGGGCTGGAGCAGACACCCTGCCAAAGGCCCTACCCCTGCCTCTGAGGGACTCAGGGTTCGTCCACACAGAGGAGGCACACGTCTGCCCACCTGCCTCCAGTGGCTCAGGGGCCAGGGCTCTGGGTACCGCACCTGCACACGCAGCATCGGGACGTGGGCTGGGCTTCCGGCTGCCCTAAGCACAAAGGAAATTCTGGAAGAGGACCTGAGGTGTTTCCCCGGAGTCCACAGAATTAGGGGACAGGCAGACCAGGGAGCAGAGGACAGGACCGCTGTGATGCGTGACCCGCAGCGTGATGGCATCGCACGGCCGCCTTCAGGAACCCGGCCCCAAGACTCCCAGTCTGTGTGTCTCGGCCCATGTTCTAGTCCCGCCGAGAGGGAATTTGATTGGCCTGGCTTTGGTCAGGTATCTATCCTGGACCACCAGCTAGAGCTGGTATGGATGCCCATGTAGAGAGGCCCCGGGGAGGCCCTCCCCCAGGAGGTGTGGCTGCCTTTGGGGGGCTCCCCACCTGTGGCTGCAGCGGGTATAGGAGCTGTAGTCACGGGGCCTGGGCTCTCACACCAGCTTTGTAACCAGTTAGTGACATCACCTTGGAAAAGCTGTTCCCTGATCCCCACCGGGCCTCAGTTTTCCCATCAGGGCCTCTGGGCGCTGACATTCTGTGGTTCTATAGCATTGGGCCGCCAAAGGGCTACTGGCCTCTGCCTGGAAGCTCTGTTGGGTTCGCAGGTGGTCCTGGCTGTGACTGTCTGAGAACAATGCCCTGAACAGGGGCATCCTTCCTGCTCCCAGATGCCTTGTTAACTATGGGACTGACAGTCCCACCGTGGGAGGCAGCCACCCACCTGCCCCACAGGGAGTCCGTGCTCAGAGGCTGCCGGTCTCTGGTCCAGAGGATGGGTGCAGAGCCCGCAGGTGCCCGGCAGTAAAGGGGAAGCACATTATCCCTGAGTGAGCGTCACTTCATGTCGTCAGCCTTGACGTGACTTCTCCAGCCCTGCCCTCGGTCTCTGTGATGGTTAATTTACGTGTCCACTTGGCTAGTCACAGTACCCAGCTGTTTGATCAAACACCAGTGTATATGTTGCTGTGAAGGTACTTTTGAAAAAAAAATTTATTGAAATATAATTTATTTACAATGTTGTGTTAGTTTCAGGTGTACAGCAAAATGATTCAGTTACACATGTTATATATATACACATATATATTCTTTTTCAGATGATTTTCCATTATAGGTTATTACAAGACATTGAATATAGTTCCCTGTGCTATACAGTAGGTCCTTACTGTTTACTTCTTTTATATATAGTAGCGTGCATATTTTCATCCCAAACTCCTAATTTATCCCTCCCCCTGCTTTCCCCTTTAGTAACCATAAGTTTGTTTTCTATGTCTGTGAGTCTATTTCTGTTTTGTAAATAAGTTCATTTGTATCCTTTTTTTAGATTCCACATATAAGGGTTAACGTATGGTATTTGTCTTTCTCTGTCTGACTTAATTCACTAAATATGCTAGGCCCATCCAAGTTGCTGTAAATGGCATTACTTCATTCTTTTTTATGGCTGAGTAGTATTCCATTGTGTATATGTGCCACATCTTCTCTATCCATTCCTCTGTCGGTGGACATCTAGGTTGTCTCCACGTCTTGGCTATTGTGAATAGTGCTGCTGTGAACACTGGGGTGCATGGATCTTTTCGAATTAGAGTTTTCTCCAGGTACATGCCCAGGAGTGGGACGGCTGGATCATATGGTAACTCTGTTTTTAGTTTTTTTTAAGGAATCTCCATAGAGTGAACGCTTTTTTTTAAGGTGAGCTTAATATTTAAATCAGTAGACTGCGGAAAAAGCAGATTTCCCTCCATCATGTGTGTGGACACCATCAAATCAGCTGAAGGTCTTAAGAGAAAAAAATTGACCTCCCGCAAGAAAGTGGGCATTCTGCCTCCAAGCTGCCTTTAGATTCAAACTGTAGCGTCAGCTCTCCCCTGGGTCTCCGTCTGTTGGCCTGGCCTGGCAGATTTTGGACGGGCCAGGCTTCACAACCACGTGAACCAGTTCTTTAAAATAGCCCTAGGCAGACATGAGGCCCCTGTGTGTCGGGCCCTGTGCTGGGGACGTCACCTGCATCCCCATCTCATTTCATCCTCAGCAGACCTTGAGAGGCAGGTAGCCTGCTCCCATCACAGAGGAGGACATTGTGGATCCCGGAGGATGGATCACGTGCTGGGAAGGGAAGGTGCTTGGGCTCAGGCTTAATCTAACGGATGCCCAAAACAAAGCTGTTTCTCCCTCACCATGCCGCCTCCCGAGTAGGGGCTGAAGCCCAGGGACCGGCACAAAGGTGACACTTCAGGCACTGCAGCTGGTGGTCCTTAGGGGGCTCCGTGGTGGTTAGGCCACCCACTGGCAGGCAGACCCCAGGGTAGGGAGCGCCCATTCCAACCCGAGTCCAGCCCCAAGTAGACAGCGGACCCTGCCCAGGTGCCCACCCCTTCCTGGGCGTAGGGGCGAAAGCTCCGGCTCCCATGGCGTCCTCCACCCTCTCGCTGCAGCCCTGTGTGTGTCCTGGCTCCTAGGAGCCCCAGCTTTATAGGGGCAGGATCCACGGCATGTACAGAGGCGTCCAGGGAGTGTTCCAGGAAGTGCATTTACAGCAAGTACTTACATTGCAATAAAGCAGCAGTTCCTTTCCTCCCAAGTCACTCTGACGTGGCCCTGCCGTGGGGACAGTCACCCTCTCAGGATCTTGGCAAGCCAAACTGGTCCTTGTTGGGTGACACCAAGAGTATAATTAAGGAATTTAATTTGCAGATTCATGCTTAGCTCACTTCAGAGTCGTTTCCGTACATCCTGTGATGATGTAAGTCGGTTAAGTATCTCACAGCCGCGAGACTACTCTTTCCGTGCAGTGGTTCTCAAAGGGTGGTCCTCGAACCGGCAGCCTCAGGATGTCCTGGGAGCTTGGTAGAAACACCCATTGCCAGGCCTCCCTCCAGACATCCTGAGTCAGAAACCCCAGGGCTGGGGCCCAGGAATCCGGATTGCAGCGAGCCTTCTAGGGGACTCTGATGCACGCCGCCCAAACGTGGCTGCGCGTGGGATCACCGAGTGACCTCTGAAGAGTATCTAACGCCCCAGCCCCGGTCTCAGAGGTCCTGTTTACTTGGTCTTGGGGGCACCTGGACACAGCAAGGGATTCTCAGACTACGATGTATGTATGTAAAAATCACCTGGAAGGCCTAGAATGCATGTCTATTCCAGGGCTGGACCCTCGGGGATTCTGATTCTGTGCAGCAGGGATGGTCCCAGGAATCCGCATTCAGAATACACTCTGTAGAATGATTTTGACATTGATGGTCTGCCAGCCTTAATCTGAGAAACACAGGCTCAGAACACCCAGCTGTGCTTATGCCCACTTTGATTTACAGACTACGGAACACGAATGTATTCATTTCCTAGGGCTGCTGTAAAAAATAGCACAAACCTGGTGGCTTAAAACAAGAGAAATTTTTTCCTCTCACAATTTTGGAGGCCAGAAGTTAGAAATCAAGGTGTTCTCAGGGCCACGCTCTCTTCATAGTCTCTAGGGGAGGATCCTTTCTTGCGTCTTCCAGCTTCCGGCAGCTCCAGGTATTTCTTGACTTGCGGCCGTGAAACTCTAGTCTCTGCCTCAGTTGAATCACCTGGCTGTCTCCCTCCTGCGTGTGTCTCTGTGTCTCTCCTCCTCATTTTATGAAGATGCCAGGATTATTGAATTAGGGGCTTCTGACTCCGGTATGACTGCATCTTAACTAATTGTACCTGTGAGGACCCCGTTTCTAAATAAAGTCACGTTTCTTTTTTGTTTTTAATTTAATTTTTATTTCATGTTGGACTACAGTTGATTTACAATTTTGCATTAATTTCAGGTATACTGTAAAGTGATTCAGTTATACAGATACATATATCCGTTCTTTTTCAGATTCTTTTCCCATGTAGGTTATAACAGAATCTTGAGTAGAGTTCCCTGTGCTGTACAGTAGGTCCTTGCTGATTATCTATTTTATATATAATGGTGTGTATCTGTTAACCCCAAACTCCTAATTTATCCCTCCCCAGACACCTTTCCCCTTTGGTAACCAGAAGTTTGTTTTTGAAGTCTGTGAGTCTGTTTCTGTTCTGTAAGTAAGCTCATTTGTATTATCTTTTTAGATTCCACAGATAAGTGATATCATATGATATTTGTCTTTCTCTATCTGACTTACTTCACTTAGTATGATAATCTTTAGGTCCATCCATGTTGCTGCAAATGGCATTATTTCATTCTTTTTGATAGCTGAGTCATATTCCATTGTGTATATATACCACATCTTCTTGATCCATTCCTCTGTCGATGGACACTTAGGTTGCTTCCATGTCTTGACTACTGTAAATAGTGCTGCTGTGAACACTGGGGTGCATGTGTCTTTTCGAATTAGAGTTTTCTCCAGATATATACCCAGTAGTGGGATTGCTGGATCATATTGTAGTTCTATTTTTAGTTTTTCAAGGAACCTCCATGATGTTCTCCATCGTGGTTGTACCATATATCAAGTCACGTGTTGAGGTGCTGAGGGATAGGATTTCAGCATGTCTTTTGGGGGGACACAATTCAACCCCAGCCGTGGGCCAGGTTTGAGTGAATTCCAAATGTTTAGATGGCGGAGGGCATGGGAGAGGTGGGGTGGGAGGTGTGGGGAGTGTGAAGGCCCCAGAGTAAGAGTGCGTCACTCCTGCCTTGTGTAAGCACTGGCCTGGTGAGTGCCGGGCCCTCCCTACCCACACTCCTCTGCGTTCTCTCCAGCCCTGTTTGCTCCTGTGAAATCTCCTGGCACTTACGTCCTATCTGCAGAGCAGACAGTCCTGCCAAGCAAAAGAACAGAATGACACAGCGCTCTTGTCTGGTCTGGTTCTTCTCAAACAAACCCAGGCCACTCGTGTTCCTCACGTCATTACATTTGGATGAGAGGACAGCGAAAGCCATTCCTTACAGAGCTGGGGCAGAGCTGGCCCATGAGGAAGGCCTCAGCACCCCCTGACTGATGCCCATCTCTCTCCAGTGCAAAGCAATCAGGAGTGTCTGGGTCATCTCTGCGTGAGCACAGGTTTGCACCTGACGGTGGCCTGCGTGGATTTCTGTGTCCTGACCTTTTCCTGACCTCCAGCCTTGAGCCATACTGCTTCCTAGGTTTCAAGCGGCCACCTGCCCTTCTAACTAGTTCCTGACCTGAAATCTCAGGATGCCTTGCAATGCGGTCAGTGTCGCAGCCCCAAGAACCTATCATTTTTGTAACGATCACTTTTGAAATCACTTAGACTCACAGGATGTCGTGAAAATGGGATGAAGAGGTACCGAGTGGCCTCCATCCAGCTGCCCCAGTGGTCGCATCTTACCTGCCTGTAGCTGAGTCATATAGGTACAAGAGTGTTAACTAGATTCGAGACCTTATTCCCATTTCCCCAAACAGTCATTTTTTGTGTGTCCTTTCGTAGTGCCTGTGTCCCATTTCCTAAGGGTTCTGATAGCTAGCTTACTGAGGAGTGGACTTCCCAGTCCAGCCTTACATCGAGAGCTAGTGGAGGGGCTGAAATAGAAACTATGATCTTCTGCTTCCCACTTAAAAGCTCGTAAACGAGAATCATGAAAATATCAAACACTTTCATGATATCATTACTTGCCAGGCATGGTTCTCAGTACTTCATGTATATTGATTCGTTAGTCCTTACAGAAGTCCTGTAAGGTAGATACTCTTGCTGTCATCCCAGGATCACAGATGAGGAACGAGAGGCACAGAACTGTTAAGTGATGGACCCCGAGTCACAGAGCAGTAAGGAGCGGGGAGCCGGAATCTCAGCCGGGCAGCCTGGCTGCGGGGTCTTTGCCCTTCAACCCTTTGCCCTTCTCCTTCTCACACTGTTAAATCCACATTTCCCAACCTGGGGGACACACAACCCCTGGGGTCACAGAGTGGAAAGCCACGGGTGGGGAAACGAAAGCACTGTTTACCGCAGGGCCAGATTTGGGGAGGGTGGAATATCGGATATTACTCCAAAAGTAGTCGTCCTGAGGAGGAGAATGCAAAGTCCTTGGGAACTTTGAGGATAGGGTGTGGGATTTTTAAATACATTTTGCCTTGACCGAGGGTCATTCTGAGCATAGCGTCTGCCTTTAGGGGCTGTACAGCCACCCGCTAGGCCATTGGGACTTTCTCCGTGGGAAGCAAGGGCTTCCTCTTCGCCCTGACAGATGCATCAGACGTAAGAGTGAGACGATGGGCTTGTGAGTGTTTTTTTTTTGCCCTGGACACTGGGCAAGGTGCCCGTGGGCGCTGAAGAAGGGGAGGCTTCCCTCCTGTTCTCACAGCTGCTGCAGGCATCTGGATCCTTCCTGTCAAGTAGCAGAGGGCTCCCTGGGTAATTAGACCGAGACCTGGGCTGGGGTTGTAGGGGTGGCTTGGCCAGCAGAGCCTGGGCAGGCGCAGCCCCCATGCATCCTTGCCTGGTGTAGGTCCAACCTGGGCAACCACGTGGAACTCCTGTGCTGCCGTTGCCATGGTGCCACGGATGCCCTGTCCCTGTGCGGGCGGCCTCCATGTGGCCACCTGCTCTGCTACTTCACTGCACATCTGTGACAAGAATGTAGGACCAATCAAGGGAGGCTCCTGGGGCCCCTGCTCGCCCTGTGCTCACGCCAAGGGCAAGCAGACAAGACCTCTAACAAGACCCAGTGGAGATGGAGTCCCTAGCACTCCCAGTACCCGCCATCCCGCCTCCTCCTGTTAGCTTATGACAACCTGACCTTGCATCAGTGGATTAAAAAAACGGTAGTTTTAGCCATTTTGGATGCATAATGATTATGATAGCTGCTGTTTATTGAGCCCCTACTATGTGCCAGACATTGTATGGATGTGTTACAGACACCATTTTTAAACATTTATTTTATTGAAGTATGGTTGATCTACAGTGTTGTGTTAATTTCTGCTGTACAGCAAAGTGATTCATTTATACACAGATATACATTCTTTTTCATATTCTTTTCCATTATGGTTTATCCCAGGATACTGGATATAGTTCCTTGTGCTATACGGTAGGACCTTGTTGTTTATCCATCCTCTATATAATAGCTTGTTTGCATCTGCTAATCCCAAGCTCCCAATCTAGCCCCCCACCCCGCCCACCTTGGCAACCGCAAGTCTGTTCTCTATGTACAGACATCATCTTATTTAACCGCCCAGTGTCTCTAGGAGAGAGGTGATTATGGTCCCCATCTTGCACGCGAGGAACCTGAGATTCAGAGCATCAGCGACCTGCCTGAGGCCAGGTAGCAGGTGCTGAAATAGATTCCACTCCACCGTGTGCATGTACATGAGCGTCTGTGCGGATGCAAAAACTCATACCTCCCAGCCAGAGGCCCCAGGGAAACCCCATCACCGAAGAAAACCCAAACGGTCCACAACAAGAGGGTATAAGTTCCCTCTTTGAACAGGCAGTCTTGGAAAACGTTTGTAGGAAATGTCATCCTTGATAACCTGTCAACCTGACTCAGGGAACAGCCCCGATGCCTGCCCACCAAGAGCAATGTTCTCACCTTAGCCGCAGGGGAAAAGCTTTTGCTGTCAGAGAATGTCAGGCAGGGAATGAGGGAGAGAAGGCTGAGGTCCTTTTCCAACAAAGATTTCAGTCCCAGTGGGGACTGAAAGATCCTATTATCTTATATGCTGGTAGACCAGCAGATTTTTTATTAACCTCTTTATTGGAGTATAATTGCTTTACAATGGTGTGTTAGTTTCTGCTTCATAACAAAGTGAATCAGTTATACAGATACATATGTTCCCATGTCTCTTCTCTCTTGCGTCTCCCTCCCTCCCCCCCTCCCTATCCCACCCCTCCAGGCGGTCACAAAGCACTGAGCTGATCTCCCTGTGCCATGCGGCTGCTTCCCACTAGCTCTCTACCTTACGTTTGTTAGTGTATATGTGTCCTTGCCTCTCTCTCGCTTGGACCAGCAGATTTGAAGGTGGGTTTTGCTACTGCTCACCATCCTGTATTTTTTGTTTTTAGATCTCTTGTGAATTTCAGAATTTTCTTGGGCGCAGAAACAAGCCTACAGGTTCTGTATCTCAAGTGGAGATGTCACCATAGTTAACCTGTCCAGTAAACTTTTCATTCTATGCCTCTCAACTTCCATGTATTATTTTATTCAAATCTCTAATCAAGAAGCTCCGGTAGTATCTACCCTGGGAAAATCCTCTTCATATGGATCAAAAAGAACAATATTAGCTAATTTTTTTCCCTCACCTTGTTTAGAAGGAGGACAATTAATTATTTTTCATTCTTAAAAACCATCTTGGGGGCTTCCCTGGTGGCGCAGTGGTTGAGAGTTTGCCTGCCGATGCAGGGGACACGGATTCGTGCCCCGGTCCGGGAAGATCCCACATGCAGTGGAGCGGCTGGGCCCGTGAGCCATGGCCGCTGAGTCTGCGCGTCCGGAGCCTGTGCTCCGCAACGGGAGAGGCCACAACAGTGAGAGGCCCGCGTACCAAAAAACAAAACAAAACAAAACAGAACAAAAGTAACCAAGACTTTTTCGCCAAGTATTTTTATAAACTCATGGTTTCAAACGCATTTGGTGTGTTTGAATCCATTATAGTTATTACCCTTATTGATATTCCAGTTGTATTCACAGACCCCAGTCACCGCGCTGGCAGTGCTTGTTGCTTTCTTTAGCCGCTTCAGACTCTACCAGGTGATCATGCCCTGGTTTACTCTCCATCCCCTCTTGGTGAACATGTGTGTTCTTTCCAGTCCTTTGCTGTTAAAAATAGCGCGGCAACAAATACCGTGTACAGATGTCTTTAGGTACCTGTCTTGAGATTGATGGCTAGAAGAGGGATTATTGGAGCACAAGGTAAATTGCATGATTCTTCCGCATCAGCCTGATCTCGAATATTCTGTTGACACAACTCGCATCCAATGAATCCGCCGTTTCAGCAGTTATTTTCAATAACCGTGGAAATAGTGACTCACTGTGTGCAAAGTGCTGGGCTAGGCGCTTCGTGAGCACGCCTCGCCTAATCCTCACGGCGTCCTTTTGCAAGGTCATAATCTCTGTTATTATCAGGATGATGATGGGACACCATGGCAGGAGGCCAGTCGTGAGCCTGGCTCTTGAAAAACGCTCGGGGCTGTGGAGCCTCTTCCCTTTCCCTTGGTCTCTGGCCTGGCTCTGAACCCTCCTTCCTCATCTTAGCTACCCCAGCTTTCCTACCCTCCCCTGTATGCCCAGCCAGGGAAATTGGTCTGATACACATGGCAACTTTTCTATCGGGAGGGGAAAATTGACGGTAGTTCCCTAGGTTCTTAACTCTGGGGCTCTTGTCACTTTCCATCAGCACCTCTGCAGGGGCCCCAGTTATTACCCGCTGATCCCACCTTGTGTGAAAGATTTTTAAATCAGATGCTCTACCTAAAGGTTCCTACCTCCTAGATAGACGGAGAACCAGCCAGGCTTGCCCATACAAACACAGGGCTGTCAGGAAGTGACTCAGGTGGGGAGGAGAGAGGATCCCAGACACAGGAAGTGAGGATAAGCGACTCCTGGATACACAGAGGGTCAGCAGGACCCCTTAAGGGCTAAGGAACAGACGTGAGCACTTACGTAAGAGACCCTGGGCATCTCCAGACTCTCTCTGTGATAGGAGGTGACTTGTCTATGTGCATCCTGGGTCCCAGAATGTTCCGATTCTGGTGATTTTCAACCCATTTCCCTGTTTCCTACCATGCCCAGTTCTGCAGAAGAGCAGTTAGAAAGACAGACAAGAGGGTCTTCTCTGGCGGTCCAGTGGTTACGACTCCGTGCTTTCAATGCAGAGGGGGGCGGGTTCGATCCCTGGTCGGGGAACTAAGAGCCCACCTGCCTCATGTCGCAGCCAAAAAAAAAAAACAGACAAAAAAAACAACAGGTGTCTGCATGTTTGGAAAGAGCACATATGCCTGGAGCCCTGTGAGCATCCTTCCTGCCAGCCTTTCCGTGAGCTTGGAGACACTCCTCTCTAAGCAGGGGATAAAACAACAGCTCAGCATTCCTGCCTCTTAAAACTGCACGCGGCACTGAGAAGGGCAAGGAAGACCAACCACAAGCAAGTGGACCAGTGGAAAGGGAAGGAGCGACCAGAGGGCACGTGTGGTCAGAGCCCCTCTGCTCTCTGCTGCTTTCTCTGCCCCGCGGCTGTCCCGGCCAGGCCTTCCAGGGAGCAGTTGCTAAGACGGTCTTTGTCAAAGAACTCACGTACCATCCCAGCACCCCCTTCACTCCAGCCCCCCCCAGGCATGCGATGATCCTATTGCACTGCAGATTTACCTCTTGCCTTATTTCCATCCCGTTCCCACGGTACAACGTCTTGATTCAAATTTGACTTTATTCCACCTGGTTTCCCACACTTTTGGCTTCCCACCGTGACCCTGGCTGGGGGCAGAAGGAGATAAAGGAACATTTTAATAGTCCGGAGGTATCGAGGCCTCAAGACCAGGTGGGTTGGGTCCCTACCTGCTTTTTCAGCCTCACCCCTTGACGCATGTCCTGCTCGCTCTGTTCTTGGGACGTGCACCTCCTTTCTTCGTGTCTCCTTTGGCTGGAATGTTCTTCTCCCAGCTCTTAGCTTATTCTTCCTCCAGGTTTCAGCTAAGTTTTCACATTCTCAAAGGGAGCCTCCCTGACCCCCACAGACCTAGCACATCACCCCGCTTCCTGCTCTACTTCTTCACTGTCTCCCGCTGAAGTGTAAGCCCCACGAGGGCAGATGCTTGATCTTGTCCAACACGAACACAGCTGCATGTCGGTAAAAGCAGGAAAACGGGTTTGATTCAGTGACCGCTGATGGTAGGGGAAAGCGCTGAGCTCCACTCGGATGGTACAGATGTCGACTGAAAAAAAAAAGCACAACCTAAAAGTTGAGAGTTATGTTCTATTCGGCAGACATTCTGAGGACTTCAAGCCCGGACACAGCATCTCAGATAATGCTGAGAAACTCTTCCGAAGAGGCAAGTGGGGGAGCCAGGATATATAGGAATTTTTGCAACAAAAGACCAGGCAGTCGGAACATCAAAAGATGACTGTTAATAAAAGAAAACCAGAAATCTCAAGTTATGGAATTTAGCACTTTCCTATGTATGGGAAGGTGCAAAGTCTGGGCTCACTGAAATCATCCCTTTGACATGCACCTCGGCTACCTGGGGCCCATATCCTGTGCTTTCCCATCCTGAGCTTCCGCAGAGTGCACTGTTCGGGGTGGCTGTAGTATCTGATGGTTTTATGGGGGAGCATCCTGTTTCCATGCCGGGTTCCCTCAGGGCTCACGGTCAGGGCGGCTGTAACGTGACGGCTTGGTGGCTGCAACATCCTTTCTTTTACTGATATGGCACGTGGCATTCTTAGTTCACACCGAGGTGACTGGAAAGGGGTGGGTGTGGGACTCAGCAGCGTCAAGCACAGTAGACAGTAGAGGCAGGGAAGTGAAGAATTAGAAAATGCAGGACGGGGGTGGTTCCTAAGAAACCCGTCTGGGTGTGTTACCTGGCACTTATTGAAATCTGACTCCTACCCTCCCACAGAGACCAGGAGACAGGGTATCATCAGGGGTTGGCTGGAGCAAACAGTAAATTCTTTGGGCAGCCTTCAGTTTTCGCAGACAGGCTCTTTAAGGGAAGGGGCGTCATCCCAGGGATGTGCCTTGGAGCTGTTAGAAAGTATACACAGGGAACAATACTAAATATCCTGTGATAAACCTCAGTGGAAAAGAATATGAAAAAGAGGGGACTTCCCTGGCGGTCCAGTGGTTAAGACTTCGCCTTCTAATGCAGGGGGTGTGGATTCAATCCCTGGTCAGGGAGCTGAGATCCCACATGCCTCGCGGCCAAAAAACCGAAACGTAAAACAGAAGCAGTATTGTAAGAAATTCAATAAAGACTTTAAAAATGGTCCACGTTAAAAAAATCTTTTAAAAAAAGAATATGAAAAATAATATATATATGTATGACTGAGTCACTTTGCTGTACAGCAGAAATCAACACAACATTGTATATCAACTATACTTCAATAAAAAAAATTTTTTTAAAGTATGTTAGTGTTTGTTCTAGTCTTTTTTTTTTTTTGCGGTACACGGGCCTCTCACTGCTGTGGCCTCTCCCGTTGCGGAGCACAGGCTCCGGATGCACAGGCTCAGTGGCCATGGCTCACGGGCCCAGCTGCTCCGCGGCACGTGGGATCCTCCCGGACCGGGGCACGAACCCGTGCCCCCTGCATCGGCAGGCGGACTCTCAACCACCGCGCCACCAGGGAAGCCCTGTTCTAGTCTTTATGGGCCCAATTGAGAAGTGGGCTCAGAGGAGCTGGGCTGGACTTCGGTCAGGGACAGTCTTTGTCAAGCTCCAGCCACCAGCACAGTGCCTGATGTGTGAGCTAAAATCCTGCCTGCCGTATCAGTAAACAAGGATATTGCAGCCATCAAGCCATCACATCACAGCCGCCCTGACCGTGAGCCCTGGGGGAACCCAGGATGGAAACAGGATGCTCCCCCATCTAGCAGGCAGCTGCTGCAGTCACCCCGACGGTGCACCCTTTGGAGACTCAGAATGAGAAGCATCGGATGCTGGCCCCAGGTAGCTGAGGTGCCTATCAAAGGGGTGATTTCAGTGAACCCAGACTCTTGTATCTGCCCATACAGAGAAAAGCACTAAAAGCACTAAATTCTTTAACTTAAGCTATCTGGTTTTCTTTTATTAACGGTAATCTTTTGAGGTTCCGACTACCTGGTCTTTGTTGCAAAAACTCCTCTATATCCTGGCTTCTCCCTGCCCCCGCACCCTGCACCCTTTGCCTCTTCCGAACGGTTTCCCAGAGTTCTCTGAGATGCCGTGTCCTGGGCTTAAGTCCTCAGAATGTTCACTGAATAAGACATAGCTCTCAACTTACAGGTTGTACATATTTCTTTTCAGTCGACAAGTAAGTGCTCAGTAAACATTCATTGAATCAAGGAACAAAGGAGTGAACGAGTAACAGCCTGGTGTAGGTTGGCAGGTGGGTGCAGGGAGAAATGTAGGGCATCCTCTTACCCATGAAGAACCCCAGGGAGGAGGGTGACATCTCTGCAGACTCCAGGCTGTGAAATCAGGCCACGTGCCTCCTGTTGCTCCCCCAGAGAGCACTGCAGTCCTTGTTCAAGAGCATCTGCAGAGATGCTTCCAAATCTTCATTGACCTTGACTCAATATCACTGATTCCAGAGAACAGAAGTTTTAAAAGAACCGACGTCAGGTTGTAATGGGAGCGTATTTGCAGTAATAACACATCTGTTGTGATGAAAGACCAACCAGAAAAACGCAGGCAGCTGAACGACACCCACATTTTTTATTCTTAACAAGATTAAATAGATTTACTTCTCTGATATCCTGTACACACCATGATCATCATTAACAATGAGCTGTTAGAGATGCCCTCCAGGTTTTCCCCTCAGCTGTATCACACTGTAAATATAAACATCGGAAGATGTATTGACACATGGATACCAACTCACACCCCAGAGGCACTGGAGAGATTTTTAGTAGACGGTTAACCCTCTTGAGTATCAACTCTGGCAGCTGAGCAATTTCAGAGGAAAAAGAAAGTAAATATCTTTTCCTTTCAAAGGAAAAAGAGAGGAAATAGAAGAGCCCTCAATCGGTGTTCTAATGTATTGAGTAACACCTTTTGCTGAAGTAAGAAATGAGTTCCTGTGAAGGCGTTTTGCTCATTTTCCTGTTGATAACCAGGATTATGTATTTCTTTTAAAAGATGAAACTGTTCCCAGGAAACTGTGATGGATAAGAGAATAAAACATTCATGACAGTTGGATGGAGGAGGCAAGAATTACACTCCAGTTTCTAAATTGCCGTGGAGTTGGTCTTTGTAGGAACGGAGCAGAAACTCAGCATCCCCGTTCTGAGCAAATATTTGGAAAAAGCAAATGCCGGAAATCCTGAGAGCTGAGATTTTCAGAGAAAAGTCACGAGAGGTAACAAGGTATTCAACAATTTGTTCAAGAAACGCATGCTGATGCTCAAAGTTTGCCAAGTAGCAAAGATGTAAAACTAAATAGACATGACCCCTGTCCTCCAGGAGCTCGGAGACCAGTCCAGAAGAGAACTATGTTTAAACAAATAATTACAGTAACTCCTGAGGAATTTTCCTAAGGGTTGGGCTGAGGAAAATGGGCCCATGATCAAATAAGTGTAAGAGACAACGGGTTAAATCAATTTCAGCGGGTTTTTGTTTTGTGTTAATTGTTTTTATTGCAGATCTTCTCAGAGCCTTTAATAAGCTAATGTACACTGTGGATCTTCTGGGGGGCAGTGGGTATGTGTTGTGCAGCCCTTCCCGTCTCCCATAGTCCCCACCCCTAGAAGCTAGAGTTGCAAGGAACACACTTTGGGAACTGCACATGCAACACAGTGTTGCTGGAAGCATGCAAGAGAGCAGCTCTACCTGGAAGCATCAGGAAGGGCTTCTCAGAGAAGAGAGCATCTGATCTGGGTCTTCAAAAGTGCGGAGGAGGAATTTTCCATCCGGAGGGTGGTGGAGGTGGAAGAAAGGCATCTCCAAGGTCATACAGCTGGTTCTAGAAGTCAGGGGTGTGAAAGGTGGGTGTGGAGTCTGGGGAAGGCTGAGGTGTAGGGGTTTATCCGCTAGGTGCGTGGTCCTGTGTCCTCATTCTGCAGCAGGGTCACCTGGGATGCTCTTTAGGGGTGCAGATGCCTAGGCATGCCTTATCCCTCCCTCCCTGAGATTATTTAGTTGGTCCGAGATAGGAGTCTGAGCACCTGTATTTTCGCGTGATCCAGTGAGCAGACAGAGTTGCAAACTCCTGCTGCAGATGATGGAGAGCCATCAGGGGGGTTAAGTGGACAAGTTCAGAGTCCTTTCTCAGCGCCTCGCACCTGTCCTCATGCCAGTGACTGAGCAGCTCCCCCTGTGCCCTGCATCATCGAAGCCCTAGAGATGAGGCTGGACAGACTCCTGCCCTCCTGGAGCTCACTCAAATCAGGAAGAACCGAGGCTCGAAGAATCCGTGCATGGCGGCCTATTTGGGGAAAGGGTGACGGATGCTGCAGAAGGCGGCCGACCACCATGAGTGTGTGTGTGAGACATGGTCCAGAGGGCCGAGGGCCAGCGGAGGCATCCCGGTAGAAGTGACACTGAAGCTGAGCTCAGAGGAGTAGAAAGCAACAGACAGGAAGGAAAGGTGCGCAGGGAAGGTGAGCATGTCTGCAGGGAGAAGGCAGGTGGGTGATGGTTGGCATGGATCGTCTGAGCCTGGAGCGCTTCCGTTTCCGAAAGACCCCTCTGGTGACAGCGAGCGGCCATGAGAGGCTAGGACTCAATGCCAGGGGACCAGTTAAGAAACCAGCAACCGTGCCGGCCAGGGCACTTTGGAAAATGAATGAGAGTGGAGACGGAGGAGGGACAAGACAGTTTAAAATATATCTGTGAGAATCAGCAGAATTTAGTGAAAAGCTACATCAGAAAGGAAGAACGTTGAAGCTACGATAGACTGGGTTTCGATATGACTGTCAAAGGACTGGGCTTCCCCAGTCCTCGACGTTGCAGCCAGCCAGCCCGGGGCGGGTTAAAATGTGATGGATAACTGGGGTCATGAGAGCATCAGAGTCCATGACGGGCAGTTAAGATTGAAGATGTATATGCTTTAGTTGATTCACTAACCCCCCTTACTGACAGGTGCTCAGACTGTGGTGCTGTAATCACTGAACTGGGTGGCCTAAAATTTTATTATCGTTCACGTGCTCTTAAATAATACCTAGTGGTATGCCGAAGCGGGCTCGTGCCAGTTCACAAGAGGCAATTGTACACATCTCCCAATTTCAAGTCCAGTGACATCGTATGGGTAGCCTGAAATGGACCGTATCGTCCGTGCTTACATCAGGGCAGTTGGAAAATGCTGCACATCGGGGCTTTTATTTTTGGAGAGCTGGTTTAGCACTTCCCAGGATATAGAGTAAATCGTCTGGATTGGACTGTGTGTGGCCTTCAAGGATTTTGAAAAAGGGAAACATACGAGACTCACTGTAAGGTGTTCTTGGTCAGTATAACCTTGTCCTGAGCGGCTCTGATAAACCAGTTCCCTTGGGAAGCCTCCTGCTTGGTTGGTAGAAGGCATGCGTCCAGCCTAGTTTGATCGCCTTTGTGAAGGGGGTAGATATTCTGATTTCCTGGAAAGAAAAAGAAGTAATTATACTGTAGAAAATCATGCGCTGTAGAAGAAAGGGAAGAATGGGTCCCTATTTTTTGGCATTATTTTCCCTATATTGGCCTTCAGGGAAAACATACATAGAAAAGGGGGAAAATAAAGTCTGGGATAAGCACTGATGAGAGAACTTTTGTTGGAAATCTACAGCAGCCCTTGGCATTCCTAGACTTAACTCTTGCATTGGGGCCATTTGTAAGCACCCTTGACACCTATGATGTGGGCGGCTTGTACTTTGCTGAGGGACAGAGCTGAAACAGTCGCATGGGGAACCAGGCCAGCACCTGGCGACCTTGCCCAGCCCATGAGTGGACGAAGTAGTTGGCTCCAGGCCACATCGCTGCACTGCTGGGCAGTTTTGATTGATGCAGGGTCCCACTCAGTCCCCACCACCACCGTGCCAGGAAGATAGGGACAGGCCCGCTTCACAGAGGCAGGAGCTGAAATATTTAGGTACGGATTATAATCATCTCTAGTGACTTAATGGGCTCTGAGGACAAACGCTTAAGGATGTCAAAGGCCTGGGACTTCCCTGGTGGTCCAGCGGGTAAGACTCCGCGCTCCCAATGCAGGGGACCCAGGTTCAATCCCTGGTTGGGGAACTAGATCCAGCACGCATGACGCAACGAAGAGTTCACATGCCGCAACTGAAAAAAGATCCTGCAGCCGAAATGAAGATCCTGTGTGCCGCAGCTAAGCCACAGTGCAGCCAAAATAATTAATTAACTGAACTAAAAAAATATTAAAAAACAAAAATGTCAAAGGCCTAAGGAGTATACGGGTAGTGAGTAGATGTATTGAACATTTGGTGTGAAGGCTGTAGGTAGTCAGTTTTAAAACCTGACCAGGGCTTCCCTGGTGGTGCTGTGGTTGAGAGTCCGCCTGCCGATGCAGGGGACGTGGGTTCGTGCCCCGGTCTGGGAAGATCCCACATGCCGCGGAGCGGCTGGGCCCGTGGGCCATGGCCGCTGGGCCTGCGCATCCGGAGCCCGTGCTCTGCAACGGGAGAGGCCGCAACGGTGAGAGGCCCGCGTAACGCAAAAAAAAAAAAAAAAAAAAAAA